>NC_026004.2:23746118-23813618 GCF_000442705.2 Elaeis guineensis | reverse complement strand
TTAGTGAACTCAAGGCTTCAAGCATGCAAGGGTAAAAAGTAAATAACACCTTACATTTTATCTCGATTTGCAAATATCCCCTGCATCTTCACTTACTGTAATGTCAACTTTACATTTTTCAATTTGTCGTAATGTCCCCCACTGACCACCCAATTTAGCTAAGAGCTTACCGTTGGTGCTTAGGTGGCAAATTATTTAGAGTTGGATGATTGATGTGGATTTGTTGGGAATGAGATGGAATATGACATGAACTTAAAAGAGTTAAAAGATCAAAATATCCAATCCCTAATCTTAACCTCATCTCCTATCCTAACTCTTCTTCTACCCTCGCTAACAACTCCCCGGCCACCACCACTCCCACCCCTATTCCCCTAGCCATTGTCGTCGCCATAACCACCGCACTACCACCCCCCTCTCTCTTCGTCATCCTTTCCCTCTCCCTTCTTGCTCTCCTCTCTCTCCCTTCTCTTCTCCCTCTCTATCCAATTTATTCTTGCTGAGAGGGTTAAAGAACCCCCACCTATTGGTAAGATGAGAGTAACTGCTAACAAAGAAATGAAAGAAGTTGATAAAAAAATAACTACGAGGGGGGAGAAAATGAGGTAACGTAGTGAACATGTTGAAGTATCAAGCCATCTTTATCTTTTTTTGATGCATGCTTGCAACAGCTTAATCTCTCCCACCATTTCTCCGGTGATCTGTTGAGTAAATAGAGTTAATCATAGTTAAAGGTGGATGGCATTTGAGTGAAAAATAAGTGAGTTGTCAAGAATTAGACCTCCTTGTCCATTAGAGTCCTTAGAATAATCTTGAAATGAATGAAGATTTTATAAGAGAAGAATCAAAAAGGAAGAAAAAGATGAATCAATGAACACATAGGAGAAATAAAGTAGTTAAATGGAAAAAAAAGGGCAACTTCTTACCCAATAACATGGCCAACTCCATTATGGATGGCTCCAGAGACAAGGCTTATTAGACCAATGCTCCCACCTCCATAAACCAAATCCACCTTCCTCACCGCCTATGCAACACTTGTTTGATCAACCATCTAATCTAAACCAATAAAAATAGAAACTGGAAGCGAGACACAAAAAAATGGAAAGATGGAATCCAAAATGTCTACTTAGAAAGAGAGGGAGAAGAGGATAAGGGATAGAGAAGAGGAAAGAGAGGGAGAGGGAAAATAGGATAAAGAGAGAGGAGGAGAAGAGAATGGGGTTGGGGGCACCAGCTGCCAGATGAAGGGGGGTGGCCGAGGGAATGAGAGAGAAGAGAGGGAGAAGAGAAGGGAGAGAGAAGAGGAGGAAAGAGAGGGCGAGGTTAAAAAAGATAGAAAGAGGAGAGGACGGTGGTGGGGCGGGGGCGGGGGTCAGGGGATCGCTGTTAAGAGTTGGAGATGGTTAGGGAAGGAGATGAGGTTAAGATTAGGATTTGGATATTTTGGTCTTTTAACTCTTTTGAGTCTACGTCATATTCCAGCTCATTTTAAAATAGCCCAACAAATCCACATCAACTATCCAACTCTAAATAATTTCACGTAGGCTCTAACAACAATCTTATGCCTAAATTGGATGGTCAATGGGGGACATTGCAACAAATTGGAAAATGTAAAGTTAACATTATGGCAATTGGAGATGTAGGGGATATTTGCAACTCGAGATAAAATGCTGGGTGTTATTTACTTTTTACTCTTTTTTTGAGCAATGGTCATCATTTTAACAATCAACAAAATTATAAGCAGATTTTTTCTTTTATTATCAATTACTTATTATATAAGAATAGAAATAGTTGCATTTCTCTTTCTTGCCTTAAAAATCTTTGCATGGGGGGCATTCTTTACCTTCAAAAAGTGTAAGCGTTGGTCAGTGACCCTGAAACAAACCCTTGAGGCTGCTTTCTTGCTTGGCCTTAGGAAGAACCTTTTGAGCTTTAACACTTTCTTTTTAATGTTCTTAATCTATTAGAAACAATTTTTCTTTGTGTTCTTTGAAAGCTGAAAGAAACATTACAATGAAATATTTGACATCTGAAATTCAATCATAGTCTTGCATGGTTTAGTGGGTTGTCATGGGGTTCTTAGTATCAGCTTGTTTTTTTTTAAATCAAAAAAATGTGAATATATCATCAACAATCAGCTCCATGATCCAATTACGTTAATTGCATTAAAATCTTCTTATGATGAGAAATGTTCATTTTTATTTTATTTTTCAAAAAATGAGCATCATTTTTAGACTATCATATTGAGGAACTCTGTGTGTGTATGTGTGTCTGTATACATGTATATGTCCTTTTTTTAGAAATGTATTGATTAAAGCTATTCATGTTGTCTATAAACTTATTTGAAGGGTAAAATTGACCAAAAAGGTTAAGTTTTTTTGTAAACTTAGTTGATCATATAATCAACATGATGTCTCTGTGTGTGGAAATGCATTTATAAATGGTTTATTAGTTGAGATATATGCTGGAAGATAAACAGAAAGCGTAAATTGAGTATGGCAATGTGGAGCACTTTTTAGCTTTATTTATTATTTTATAAAGATGCTGAATTTCGCTCCTTGGAAGTGCAAACAATGTCAGATTGGATTGGTTTTCCTTCTTATTGAGGCAGATAGCACTTACAAAAATATATAATTTTTTGCCTAGATTTTCCTCCCTTCCAATCAATATCCTAAACTATTAAAATGGCTTAATTTTCCAAATTTTCAATTCCCATAATGACCGTTGTTAGTTATGGTTCTCTTAGATGTTTGAACCAAGGTTCGCTGTTTTGGTGCCGGACTCCATAATAGTACCATCCTATTACAATGTCGATATGTGGTATGGTACAAAACGACGGGGCATATAGTGTCAATATGATATTGGATTGCGTACAGATTTGGTATAGTATTGATCGATATAGCAAACCTTACTTTGAACCATGTTAAACTTCTAGAAATGGTTCTCAATATTGCTGGATTGTGATGAGTCCTGGGGGAAGAGGGGGGTTGGGGGTCAATAATCCAATAAGGAACTTTGTCTGAGTTGAAATTTATGATTGTATGCCTAATAAGATTTCCACATCCAAATTCTAAATTCATAGTCATTTATTGGTTATAGCAATACTTATCTAGACTAGAACATAAAATACCAAATAAATTTTGAATAATTTTACGAGAGCTATATTATCATCTAATTGATGTTAAAATTGTTTTAAAATTTATCTTATGTCTAAAATAGCCACATGCTAAGTGGGCATCTGCATTATACGTAGTATATATAAATGGTTTTCATTTCACTTTGATGAAAATCTTAAAGGGGGTTAGAATGGGGCAGGAGATGGAATTGGTTAAAAAGAAAAAAAAACTGCATTGGAGAAGGAAGAATAGAATGAAGAAGAGTAAAATAATAGTGGAAATTTGACTTTTATAAGGAATCACCATAATATGAAGACAAGGCAGAGGAATCTTCTCGGAGAAAAAGGAGAATATAGTCAGGGATGAAAAAGTTGAGGGAAAAATGATCTTGTGGTGTCCAACTGTCCATTGAAACACAAAACAAACTTGAAAATTGAAATTATTTTTTTTTTTCCAGGAAATGATAATCCAATCATGTTATCATGTTACGTTCACCCTACAATCATACCTTTAACCATATCCTAATGCAAAGATAAGAAGATAAGTACTTAAACATATGTTGACCGAACATACAATTGTCTAATCTATAACTTATGAACATCAAGAGGTTACAACAATGCAATGACTTTGAGTTGATTCTATAAGTCATAATTAGATTCGAACATGATTTTTCAAGCTTGTGAATTTTTTTTTGTGGTCAAGGAGATGGAAACAACCAGAGTTACAAATACAAAACAAAATAGCTTATTTGGTTCAAAAACTTGGATCTAAGCATCAAGTGGCATATTCAAGGCGTTTGGAGGTGCAAAATTAACTCTGGCTGAATTTTTCTATTTGGGAGTAGTGATTCATTATGAGATGTGCAGTAAATCAGTTGGCTTGTCCACATGGATTCATCCGTGGGACATGAAACCCTCATTCACATTCATGTTTAGTAATTTTGTTTTGTGCATTCTCTGATATAATAAACTGAAACAACTAAATTGTCCTATATCTATCTTGATCACATGATATGGCAGCGACTCTCTATTTGAAGATGGAAGTTCCAGTAGTTGCCTGTTGGCACCTGATCTCCAACTTGCGTACGTTGCCCAACCTAGGTGCTAGAAGGAAACCTAAGGAGTATTCAAATTTCCTTGTTGAATTGATCTTCTCTTGACCAGATGACAATAACAACTCTGTAAAAGAATGAATTGGTCTAGTAACGAAAGGCATACTAGCAAAAATGATACATATTTCTGCTCGATGGTTGTCAGCTTTGAATTCCCATTCAGTCCTTGTGTGTATTTGATGGCCATCTAATGGGACAACGAATAGATGAGATCTTTATTGCCACAATAGGACCTTTCTGGTCTTGGCAATGGTAGTCTTTTAGAAAAAAATATGTGGAGGAGAACAAAAGTAGAAAAAATGTTGCAATTCTTCAGAAGATTTCACATTTTGCAATACACTATGGAAGAAGTGAGGCAGAGTTACCAAAAGAATTCCATCTTGGAGCGGAGATGAAACTTATTTTCCTGACAAAGCAATTTAGTTTTCAAATTCTGAAGCCAATATGTCATTGAAATTGTCATCATCATCATTATTTTGATCTTAATCCCATGCTTTAAAGAACTTTTTAATGTGGCCCTCCTGTTGCTTTTTAGTAGGAAATTATAGAGTTTGATTTAGCAGATGACTCAAGTGGGTGTATCTGGCTCTTCAAAGTTGCAGATTCTATATGGTATTGTATATGTAGGGTCGAGATCTAATGTTCCAAAGTTAGCATTCTGAAAGTCGGTGCCACCAAAGAATGAGACTTTTGCTCTTATGAATTGCTGTTAGTTATGCTTGCATTGGGGGGGGGGATGTTTCTTGGTCATCAAATTGATGCATTTAATGTACCTATTTTCCTTGCATTGAATGTTTCACTTTTTGGTGCAACAAATGCATTGGTTAATCCTGCATGGAAATCTGTCTAGTGCAATACACATGGGATAGAAATATTGTTTCTCATTAGAGGCAACATTTGGAGTTGGTCCAGTGGAAGCATTGTAGCTAGCCGTCCCCTGCCAACACAGGCACACACTGAGGAGTGAGAGAAGAAAGCTAGAACCATTTTTTAGGAGTGTTCGACTCCGGCAAATTCCCAAGAAATCAGTAGTTCCCTTAAAATGACAATTCACATATCCATACCATTGATCATGATCTCCAATATCTAAATTGCCTGGAACTGAATGCTTCCAAGTATCCAGAGTGTTTAAAAATCCTGGCATGGGAACACTTGTGCAATATAATTTGTAAAAACAAAAATATATTACTTCAGAAAATATACTAAAGACTAGCATAAATCGACAGTCAGTAACATTTTTTCTATAGAGAACTTCACCATAAATATTCTGAAAGTCAGTAGGCTATAGGTTCGACGCTTCACCGTAAAAACCTAAAATTTACTAGTATTTTGTGGTAATATAGTTGAGAATTAAGTGCCATCAATTGTTATGATGTTTCTTGAATCCTTGAAAAAGAATGAAACATGCAAATGCTGACACTTCTCTGAGTATGATAATTCATTTTTTCAACATTGCTTTGTCTTGTGTTGTTGTGGACCTATGGAGTGATATTGAAGGCCTTCCATGTTTTAAGAGTATTGAAGGCCTCCATCCCCCTCCGCCTGCAGCCGCCCCTGCTCACCCCACCCTTCCTGTTCTTTGGCATATTTGGCACATGTATACTTTCCTCCATGGTAATAACCGTAGATGATTGTTGATTCCTGAACTTTATGGGGTCATATCTGATGCACTCTTGTGCTCAAGGAACAGTCATATATGATTTATGGTAGGGCTCAAGGTAAGTCAAACTGGTACTGGGGCTTATGTCGGTTGGTGACTGGCATGATATGGTATGAGTCCATACCACCCTGTGTTGGGGGAATTTTGTGCTCCTTTTTTTTATTTTCAGATTTTGAACTGAAGTCAGCAAATGGTTTACCAAGTTCAAAAATTGCAAACTAAAAAAGGATTTGAAATCACTCTACCTTGTTCTGAAATGAAGATGGTGGGAGAGAGAGAGGGGGTGAGAGAGGAGAGAGAGGTGGCATGGTGGGGGGTGGGGAGGGAGAGAGGAAAAAGGAGATAGAGAGGGCTCAAAAGCCCTCATCATTAGGGATGCAGGGCTCAAAACCGTAACCCTAACCGTGTGTGTGAGAAAGAGGGGGGGGGGGGGGTGGTAGCTTTGATGCCAGTGGGGGGAAAGCGAGAAGCATTGAGGTCCGAGCATGAGGGGAGGTGAGGTTTTGTGAGTGCAAGGAGGGGCAAGAGTCACTAATCGAGCAAAAATCCTGCAGACAGGGGCATTTTATGGCCGAACCGAATGCGTAGTTTGAACTGTGCTAGTAGCTGACTTGTCTGGTTCATTGTGCCCTGAACTGGCCGGTTTAGTGTGATTCGGCTTTGGTGGGCTTGTTATAAACACATACTGTTCGAACTTCCCTGGAACTTTAGAGTTTAGCAGACGGTGACTGCATACTGTGATATTGATGATTTGATCTCATATGGTGTACACATTTAGGTTCTCAGCTTGGACTGATTTCTATCTTGTGTGTCTATTTTGTATCTATCTTTCATTGCGGGATCATATGGTGCTTGGTTTATCTTATTTGCTCCAAAGTATTCTGATGCTTCTTCAGTCCTTTTGGGCTCAAACCACTTGAATTTGAAATGATCACCATTTCTCTTATCTAGAATTCATTTTCTTATTCCCATTCTCGTTATGTTCTTCCCCCTCATTCCTGTTGCTGATGCTGCTGTTGTATCATCTGTGCAACTTAAATTTTAATGCTTAATAAATTTATCACATAATTTGCTTTCTTTGGAATAGGTAAGATTATTTTTATCAGAGGATGCCCCTTCTCAATCTGGATTGGGAGCCCAAGACCATCTGCAAGCAAAGGCTTCATGGCTCTTGCATGCTACAGGGATGGGCTCCGATGATTCCATACCCCCTGGTTTTGAAGCACGTCATCCCTCCTACCAGTACAAACCAGACATTTCACAAATTCCTCTGATCAAGTGGAAGTGCCCTGCCAAAGTAAGTTTATGTTTTTTGGATTTTTCAGTTAGGACTTTTTGATAGAGCCTGAAACTCATTCACCAGAAAATTGATTATTGGAATTACAACGTCTTTCTCCTTTTGTAGATAGTATTGAATCCAGAATGGCTAGTGGTTGCTGGAGGGGAAAGTGAAGAGGTGGCTGTAGAGAATCAGAGACAACTGGGAGTGCTTGAAGCCATTTATCCACGCCATTCTGCCATTCCTCCAACGTAAGCTATACCTTGTATTCTTGCAAGTTAAATCTTATGCATTCTCCCCATTTTCCTTAACAGACTATTCCATGTATATTTAGGCCATTTGTTTCTTCCGAGGTCCAAAACTCATATTATGATGATTCCCAAACTTCTCTCATACCCATAATTCCCATTGAAGATGAAGATACATCAGAGCAGCAATTAGAGGCACCTATACCGATTGATGCATCTGTCCAATTCCAACGGCCAGACATACAGAAGAAATTGGTGGACATTGGAACATTGCATATATTGCCTGATCTCAGGCCTGCTATGGAGCAGTCACAGAACAATGCAGTGCCCCAGGCTCCAACTCTGCCACCTGGTGAGAAACCAACAATTGGGGCTGTACCCGGTGCAGAGCCTGATGTTGTAGCTGCTGCTGCTGCTGCTTTCACTGCTATCATGAAAAGCAGCGAAGAGGGAAGCCTGATCGACCCTGACCTTCTCATTAAGATACTCAACAACCCCAGCATGATGGGAAAGTTGGTGGCCGAGTATGGAGTTCCTCAACAAGTTCAGCTGCCTATGGCTCCTGTGTCAGCACCGCCATCTCTGCCAGCTCAATCAACTGCATCAGCTCCACCTCTGCCACCTCCCCATATCAACATCGCTATCCCCATCCCCTTGTCAAACCAACGAAGCACACCGATGTATCCCATGCCAAATGTGGTGCCATCCCCAGCTTTGAGTAGACAGCCTTCTCCTGTTACTCCAATACCTGCGAAGTTCTCTTCAAGTGCCCCTCCAGTGAAAGATGTAAATTACTACAAGAGTTTGATCCAGCAGCATGGAGGGGAGAAGCAAGAAACTCTAGATCGGAATCCACTGCAGTATGCTGGTTACAACAGTAATTTTGTGGGTGTGAATGGTTTGAATATAGCCAGACATGTCTCTATGAGGCCAAATGATGTGAAGCCCAAGATTCCAAAGCCTTGTGCTTTCTTTAACACCCCCAAAGGGTGCAGACATGGAGCTAGCTGCTTATATCAGCATGATTCATCAATTTCTCAGCGGGTCGAGCACCCAAAGGGATCAAAAAAAATCAAATTAGACAGAGGAATAGCTGGTGGAAACTAATGTGCTGTAAACCTTTTTGTCGTTTTTCGTTCTTTATGTTTATTCATCTCTCAGTATATATCATCTGTTGGTCCTTTCCAGTTTTTTGTAGCTTGTTTCAAATAGATAACTTTCTTCTTCGCAATGAAAAAGAACCCAAAAAAAAAAAAAAAATCTTATCAATGGGATTCCATGGTTGTTGAAAATCCGTGTGATTTGCTGTAATGAATAGCAAGTTCGATTCGCTTTTTCCGTGACTAAAACAAGGATTGGTTACAGCCATAACCGGATTTATGTTCTGTCCTGCTCAGAGTCAGAGGTTCAATTACCATTTGAGTAATCTATAGGCTCGTATGGTAAAAATGCCAACATACCGTCGGTTACAACACTCTTTTTACGTCCAAGAGAAGGTCGACTGGCTAGCGTGTTAAAGGATTTTAGGCAACTTCTCTACCAGGCTGTTTCCATTTATACTTGCTTTCAGAGGCAATTGCCTACCTTTCAACTGGTGGCAGCTGCTGGTAACCGGAGCGAGTGCGACTTTGCCAAATGCACCACTTGCATGCGACCAACGTGGTCTCAAGTTAGGGAGCCAACCACCTTTGAAGTAGGATGCAGGCATGTTACCACAATAAAAAATAACCTGTGTTGCAGTGCCGAGGCACCCATGATGATCTTTAATATCCATGAAGTATTACAGGTGAATTTCTCATCCTCAGAAGTTGGCAGCAATCAAATGAAAAAGCAAAAAAAAAAAAAAGTAAGAATAAAAAATAATAAAGTATGTTGAGGATGAATATCAAAAGATTTTTATTTTTTCATACTCCATAGCAGCGTTTCGCTTGAATGCATAGAATAACTCTTGTGCCTGCCAAACAGTTCATTTTTTTTTTCTGAAAAATAGAATTATTGTCCTCCCTACGTTTGCCAGAGAATGTGATCTACTTATTTTGTTAGCCAGTGAGAGTAATTACTCAAGGGTAAACCACATGCCACGGGGATTGAATCTTGCAACTAAAGAGTGATTTAAATCTCAGAAAGCAACTTGTTGCTTGTTGACTCAAAGTGGCATATAATACAAGTGAACCAATGCCCAATGGAGTGAAAAATAAGATTGATTGCCCATGACTGATACATTGTATGCATGACTTTGGAGGTCATCAATTTTCCTTTCTCCCTTATTTTGTTGTAAAATGGACGACCTCAATCTTCAACAAAGAAGATCTTTAAATAGGCCAACTACATGGTCTCACTTTTTATCTTCCAATATCAGAGACTTTCTATTGGATATCAGCAGCATAACTCTAACTTGTAAGTTTGATTATACTATGCTTCATCAAGATTGGCTGGTATTAGGCCCAGATGCACGCAGTGCATGTTGAATAGGAATGAAAAAGAGAGAGATGTGGAAGTCGGACACGGATTTTGATTTTTTTTTTTTTCTCTTTTTTTTTTTTTGAAAAATCTATATTGCTATCATGAAGTTTAAAAATGGGTCCTTTGGAATTCCAAATCTATGAAGACATATGGCGTTGAGACTTTATCGACCATATGATTATGACACAATTAAGCCACAAACTAAAAAAGTCCAGTTATATAGATTTTTCTACTTTTAAAAACATCCCTCGTACCAAAGACAACTCCCTTGCCTGTGGTATATGGGGACTGGGGCTTTAAATTACAATCTTCTCTTCTATTATACTGACTCCATGATCTAGACCAATCTCTCATTCCATATGGCATGAAGCACTTTCTCAAACCATGAGTGCTATGCCCCACTAGAAGTTGGCACATGCGATGCATGTGGAGTGTGCAAAAATGGTCTCACGCAAGGACTAGAGTTGGAACAAGTATCACAATCTCCAATGTATCTCTAATTTTCTTAATATTCTCTCTATATTAATATTTGGAATACATTTGGGTGATTAAATGATAGGTTGGTAGCTATGGTTCAAGACGGAAGTCATGTTACTTAAAAATGACAATCTCAAAAATATATATATATATAGACCGGTAAGGATGGTAATACCTAACCCGTTTAATTTGATACAATTTGATATAAATCAGATAAAAATTTTTTATTTAATAAAACGATGATACCCGAATTTAATTTTTTTACTAATTTCATAAAAAATTTAATTTTAAATTGATGAATTTTTAATCCATCTGTGCCTAATCTAATTTATATGCAGTAGTAGTTCGACCTCATCTGACAGCGACTTGAATTCCATTCGTATGCCTATATCTCAAATTTAACATGTGCAACTCTCCATCATTTTCTGTCAATGTAACCAAACATCTCAAGAAAATTTGACCTGAATATGCCCATACGACAAAGCTCTTAAAGTAATTATTTGGAATTACGATACAATCACATTCCAATTGCAATCACATAAAACTTCATCATTAAAACAGCAGTAACCTAGAGTCAAACAAGCACATGGTTTTGTATTATTTGGAGGCGTACCGAACGATCCAGTTTCTCCCCTACGGCCTAATCACGCAAAGTTACCCTCGCATTCCGAGCCGAACTTATGGCGGAAACGTGCGCCCCCAGCTGCCATCCCCCCCTTCGTAAATAATTCCAAAAAAAAAAAAAAAATTATTCACCGCGTTCGCATTGCCCCATAAATACCAACCCCCCCTCCATTCCCCCACACATTCCCATCCCAGATCCCGAATTTTAAACGCAAACTAAACCCCCCTCTCCCCGGATCTTAACACCGCTGAACAAAGAACCAATGGCCTCCTCCGACCCCAGCAGCGACTCCGCCGCCGCCGCCGCCGGATCGGAATCCAACGGCGCATTGGCCCCCGCGATCCCGGCCGCGGTGCCGGAGCGCCGGAAGGTGGCCCTGATCACCGGCATCACCGGCCAGGACGGCTCGTATCTGACCGAATTCCTCCTCCGCAAAGGCTACGAAGTCCACGGCCTGATCCGGCGTTCCTCCAACTTCAACACCGCCCGGCTCGACCACATCTACGTCGACCCCCACAACTCCGCCAAGGCCCGCATGAAGCTCCACTACGCCGACCTCTCCGACGCCTCCTCCCTCCGCCGCTGGGTCGACTCCCTCGTCCCCGACGAGGTCTACAACCTCGCCGCCCAGTCCCACGTCGCCGTCTCCTTCGAGATCCCCGACTACACCGGCGACGTCGTCGGCACCGGCTCCCTCCGCCTCCTCGAGGCCGTCCGATCCTCCTCCGCCTCCTCCGGCAAGCCCATCCGCTACTACCAGGCGGGCTCCTCCGAGATGTTCGGCTCCACCCCACCGCCACAGTCCGAGTCCTCCCCCTTCCACCCCCGCTCCCCCTACGCCGCCGCCAAGGTCGCCGCCCATTGGTACACCGTCAACTACCGCGAGGCCTACGGCCTCTTCGCCTGCAACGGCATCCTCTTCAACCACGAGAGCCCCCGCCGTGGGGAGAACTTCGTCACCCGCAAGATCACCCGCGCCGTCGGCCGCATCCACGTCGGCCTCCAGACCAAGCTTTTCCTGGGGAACCTGTCGGCCGCCCGCGACTGGGGGTTCGCTGGGGACTACGTGGAGGCAATGTGGCTGATGCTGCAGCAGGAGGAGCCCGGCGACTACGTCGTCGCCACCGAGGAGTCGCACACCGTCCAGGAGTTCCTCGAGGCGGCCTTCGGGTATGTGGGATTGGATTGGAAGGAGCATGTGGTGATCGACAAGAGGTACTTCCGGCCCGCCGAGGTCGATAGCTTGAAGGGGGACTCGTCCAAGGCCAGGAAGCTGCTGGGGTGGAAGCCCAAGGTGGGGTTCAAAGAGCTGGTCAAGATGATGGTGGACCAGGACGTTGAGCTTGCCAAGAGAGAGAAGGTGCTCGTCGACGCTGGCTACATCGATGCCCAGCAGCAGCCATAGAAATGTCGGTCTCATTCATCCATCAAAATCTCCATTTATGCTTGCATTTAAATTTCAGCATGATTCGTCTAGCTACGGTTATTTTTTCTTTTTTTTTTTTTTTTCAAATAATATCAATGTTTTCTGGGGAAATATGCACTCCAGGGTTTAAAATTCTGCTGTGATATTTCTTTCTTTGGTCGATCAAATTGATGTTCGTTTCGTTCGTGTAATTTCCTTGTTATTAATACCAAATGTTGTTGTTCTAAAGTGAATCCTGTTTGCTATTATTGATTCATTGATTAGTTTATTCATCGATACATAATTGCTGGATTTATTACTCTGGGTTTTGTTACAAGATGCATTGTTCATCTGAGAATGGTAGCAGAGAGAATGGATCAGATCTGGTATCATGTACTTGGAGTTTTATTCTATATGGCGACTAAGATTAATTGTACATCTTCTAAAGGACTGAATCTGATCTGATGTATTTTGTTTCGTGGGCCAACTGTAGATCTTGTCCATCCATGGCTCCAAGTGCTTCTTAATCAGAGCACCGCCTGCAGTGTATATCCTATTATAGGTTGTTTGAATGTAGATGGTCTCTTTCAGCTTGGCTTTGTGTGCATTGACATTTTTGTACAGTTCTATCATGGTTGGAACTGACTCTGAGTTGTTATCTGTTGATAATTCGGTGTCATCCTCTGTTTCTTGCCTAGGCTTAACGGCAGGTGCTACTCGAAGTCTTTCTATTAGAAAGAATTGGATCGGATCCAATCAGTTGCTGCTGACCCTGAGTTCCACATTGTTCGGTATAAAAGTCTAATGTTTGATGCAGTTCCAAAGTCTCTACCACAAGAAAACTTCTTGTTGGTTTGGTTTGTTTTCTTATTTAGAATAATGAATCTTCTTGATTGACCTTACTCTTGTAACTTATGGATGCTGCCATCTCTGATGCCACTTTTCAACAACTCTTTTTTCTTTATTTCACTTGCTTATTAAATTATTTTGTTATTGGGCACATTGGATCTCATCAGAGTCTGACGCGTAAACTACATTGCTACACTGCAGTTTGCTGTCCAAAAGGATTATTCCCTTTCATCAATGGATGTGTAATTGGCTTGTCTAGTGTGTATGATTTAACAGTAGTAGAGGTGCTTATTTGATGTGATATTCTCTAGTTAGATAAGCAAATGCTGTGTAAATGACATAATATTAGAAATTTTGAGTTTGCTGTTGTGAGATGTGCAGCAGTAAAAATATGAGGAGAAAAGGTTTCAAAAAATATATCGATCAGTACATAACAGAATGGTTAATGGACAATTTAAGCCTCAAGGGATATGGATGGTGGAGGTAATCAGGTAAGTAATCAGATTTCCATATGATGCAGGGAAAAAAGAAAGACGTTAGATATCAAATAAAGGACAAAGGATTAGTTAAATGTATGGGTTGGTGTTACATGTTTTTAGTATGGTAGATTCAGATGTTTTCTAGGTTGGATTGGAAAATGATCTGTTGACAGTATGAACAAGCTTAAGAGCAGCTGCAAGTGTTATGAAAAAGAAAATGAAGAAAGCAAGGTTCAGAAACTTGGTTTGGTTTCAGCTTTGGCCAGACCTATTGAGTTGTAGTTTCAATCGTTCCTGTGGTTTTGAAAGTTCCAGTCTGAGTTCTGGAGTCTGGTTCAAAAGAGACAAGAATGGTTAAGAAGAATATAAAAAAATGGAGTAAGCCAAGGAAACATACAAAATTTCAGACTATCGTGTCATGTGAATAATGTTGGATGCATGCTTTCAATGTTTTGAGCTGAAAGTTTAATTTATAATAAAATCAAAACTATATCAAAAACTAATGCAAATGCAAAAAAGATCATGTTACACATCATCTCAAAAATTTAATAAATGATTTAGTTGTTTGATAAAGCCCAATTATCAATGCATAACTGTGTGAATATTTTTTAAAAAATCAAATGTAAAAAAGTAAAAGATAATACTAGAGACTAACATTAACTTGACATGCTAGAGAAACTTGAAGTTGGTAGTTTTGTTCCTTAATGATGACTGAATTGTTAGGTATTTTTTTGGCCAAATTTGCTTGGTGCCCTGGCTTAGGAAGCAAGGGAATTACTTGAAGTTTTCATTTGTTGGGGAGCTGGAGGCTGTGGATCTGCTTACTATGACTAAATGTAGTACATTCAAAAGTAAATACGGGAAGACAATACTCACACAACATGAATGGTTGGTCGGCATTCATGGAGCATGAATTTGTTTGAGTGGGAAGAACTGTTTGATGAAAATTTCTGGTTGGTGAGAAGTAATTTACATTTGAAAACTTCATGTTTAAAAATAAAACAACAAATACTAGAGATGAGAAATGCTGCTAGAGTTAAAACCCCTTATTTTAACTTTGAAAAATCAAATAGTAGCTTAGAATTAAAACTAATTACCTAGATATACTGAAAGAAATGAAGAAATGATCTTGAAATAATAATAATAAAGGCAAATAATGAATAAACACATTATCCAAGGCTAGTTTTTGCTAGATCAGGCTGAAACCTCCCAAACTGGCAGAAACAAACTAAAACTGATGGTAAGTTTGAGCTTGATCTTTTTGAGAAAGTGGAGGGGGTTACACCTTCCCCTCCCCTCAAACCCCAAAATGTGTAGGTGGGAATCAAAATCTTCAGCTTGGTCTTGGCCGAAACTGATTGTTTTTGGTTGAATAATGGCTGAAACTTGAAAGGAAAGAGAACAGTTACTTCCTCTCTACCTTTAGAATCATTTTTTGGGAACTTAAGAAGGAGAATGGAGATTCAATGGAGAGTGGTGAAATCTGGTTTCAAAGCACTTGTGAAATTTATATAGTATGTGACGTACTAGTTAGCTGGTAGTTTTCCCCCAAGTCTTCAGTGGGATTCTTTATAGTTCAGTTTCACCCCAAGAATTGAGAGTTCTTTCTTAGGATATTATAAACATATTTTTTTCATTGATCCAGCATCTTGTGACAGTTTGAGGACAACCTGAAGAAAGCTGTTTGCAGCACATCCGACTCGGTTGCACCATTGTTTCAGTTGCCTATCTTTGCTCTTGAAATGTGGCCTTTTCCCCTCCCTTTTTGCTTCTTTCTTTCTTTCTTCTTCTTCTTGTTTTTTTTTTGGAGAATATTCTTGAAATGTCACCATGTTCTTTTTTTTTGTGTGTTTATGATCCCTGTCCTTGAATCTTCCGCTGTTGAAGAAGCTCAAGTAAACTCTCATCCTTGTTGAACAGAAGAGGTAGTTACTTTCATCCTTTTTTTTATAAATTAAAAAAAAAGAAAGCTGGGCAATCATGAATACTTTATTTTTCAAAGCAATTTGAAATTCTACATATGTAGCATTTATTGTGCAGACTCTCTCTGGCAGAAAACCATGAAAATGAGCTCCAAAGGAATTCTAAATCGTACTCTTTGAATCATTTTTATCTCAGGCAAAACCCTCACCTTGTTAGCCAGGGATAGTCCTATTTTTGTGAGTCCTTCCCTTTGCCATGCATTAAATATTGACAATCAAGTGACGAGCTGGAACTACTATTTGAGGCTACTTGTATTTTCATTCTGCTTGGCGAAGGCCCTTCGGGTCCTCTTATAGACAGAATAATGATGTTTTGGTGCCAAGCATACTAATTTAATAGGCTTATTTTTACCTAAGATCTGCCAATTCGTCGGTCCAATCAACTTGTCCCCTTACCTCTTACCCTCAAATATCACCTAGATAATTTGATGACAGCTCAACTTTTGTGCTTGGGTTTGAGCAGTCTTCGCTCTGCTGCATTAAGAAGTCTTGCTTTGATCTTGGGAACATTCATGCTCCTTTTGCACTGAAACTAAGTGGCCCCAAACTGTCTAGCAGGAATCATCAGTGTTTGCTGTTTTATTCATCCTCATCAAATTTGAAAAAGTTGAAGTAAGACATGTTCTTAGAGAACTCGATCGTGCTGCAGATTGGATGACATCATATGTTGCTGCTCATATAGCATCTACTTTATGATCAGTGGGTTCTGATTTTCCTACTCAATTGTTTGACATTTTTATTTATTATAGACTGGTTTAAATAAATTCCGGTATACCTGAAAAAAAAAAAGAAGGTTTATATGCTGGTCAGAAAATACAAGGGATCATGATTCATGACTAATGAGTTCTGCTATGAATAATGCTGTGATAACCAATATTGAGAAAAACAACTCTTTGAAACTTCCAAGATTTGGTAAGAAACATCAGGCGCTTTCTGGTACCAACCTGTCAAATAGCTGTTTCCTTCTGGAAATAGAGATTTCTTTGTAAAAAAAAAATTGTTGTTTTTAATAGTTTTTGTTATCACACCACAACATTGCTATTTGCTGCCTGTCGGTGGTGGATATATCTGCTGTTTTTATTCCTCATTTACCTGTTAAATTTCACAATCAATTCTCAATGATCTGATGTGGATGTTCTTGAAGAACAACTTGTTGGCATGCTCCAGAAAACAGAACCACATGATGCTGGTGCTGATCCCAGGCGGGAAAGTTTCACATACTTCCAGCACATATTTTAACTGGTTCATATTGCTATATGATATAGAATTTATACCAATGCAAGGTATTTTTCTCCTGGAGAAGAATAATATGAGTGAAGAAAACCTGAAGAAGGGTCATCCCTCTGTTGAAGGCTTGCATCTCAACATAGTTTCGGCTTCAGTTTTTGAATCCAGGATCTGGTAATTGAGCCTAAAGGTTTGATTTAAACAAGGACCTCCACGTACTCTTGGCATAATGTTCTCCGATTCCACAACTGATACAATAGGCCTCGCTATCATTTCGTAGATTAATTAATTACCTTTAACTATGCCGCACTGGCCGTGATTTGACAACCAACCCACCTTGACACGATCAAAATTGAGACAACGAGTGGAACTTGGGCACTTCTTAGGCCAAGTAATATAATACAACATGGTATGAATGGTTGATTTAATTTGTTATACCATGATCACAGTGAACAAGGGGCCCAATAAGCTATGTATATACGTACCTAAGTAATTTAGAGATAATAAATTATATTTAATGATTTGAATAAGCAATATGAAACCTCTCTCTCTATATATATATATAGAGAGAGAGATGATACGGTCAAGTACCTAACTAGGATAGATTTTGAAATTCTTAAAATATTGGTAGTAAGATGCATCATCTTGACATCTGTACCATTATCAATTTATTATTTATTTTAAAAAAAATAAATTATTCAAGAATATACCTTGAATACTAAATTATGCATTAAATTTATGGTAGTAGATCCATAATAAAAAAAACTTTTATGATTGTTTCAGAAAAAATGAAACAAAAGATATGATAAAACAAAGATAATTATTACAGGAGGTTTACCTAATGCTAGATGCAAAGGTACATAATAGATCGATATGAATATCATGAGTTGTCTTATAATAAAACCAATTGGTGCTAATACCTCTTGTTGGGGTAGGTTCCCGTCACTTAGCCGACTACCCTGACTTCTCATCTCTGGACCGACTAAAGAAATTATACTGACTAACCGACAATCAACTCGACTTGGATATACAAAGTTCCCCCAGCTGGGTGGATGTCGGATGGTTTCGCTGACATCTAGTCGGCTGAAAGTTGGTCGCCTCTGGTCGGCACCATCCCGACTAAAGTAAATATGCCTCCCATGACTGCTCAGCCTATAACCGGCTTAATGATCGGTTAACAGCCGACTATGCCAGTCGAAGACAAGGTAGCTCGGCAATTCCATCCTACTGACTCGGACAAAATGAACCTCTGCCGACTAACTAAGCATCAAACATGGATATCGTACGACTCTGACAGGCCACATCAAGGTCATATCACTCAGGCACTATACCCTGATTAGCTAACTGTGCATCATGATGGGATACTACGATCTCATTAAATGCGCCCTCAGGATCATTTATTAGGCCCCATGTCCGGTAACGTCTGCCGTCGTGAGCACGCCGAATAGAAGGCACGCTTGCCGCTGGTATTTAAAGATACCCACACGACACCATGCAATGCCATATGACAAGATATGATCGACATAATCGCCTGTCCTCTCATCATTCATTTTGTTCCTTCTATAAATAGAGGTAAGCAGAGACCCCTCAAGGTATGCATAGACGCACAATTTCAATATCCAGAGACTCTTTCACTCTTTTCTCTTAAGCCATCCACTGATTTGAGCATCGGAGGGTCTTCGCTGGAGCCACCTCCGACAGAACTTATTTTGCAAATCTTCCTTCATTAACATCGAGCAGAGCCCAGCACCATCTCGCTCTAAACTCTATCATCACCTTTCGTCTTGACTTTGACAGCGTGCACCTTCTCCGGCAACAATACCTCATTCATCGGCGATCCCATCACTAGTTTCGAGGTGCAACTCCTAGTCGGCTTCCGATCGACTACCAACTATCCACCAGAGTAAGGCCACAATAGTTTGGCATGTCAGGAAGGAGAGAGGTAGTAGGTGATTGGGCAGAGAAAAATTTTCTCTCTCAAGCACCTCCATGGCCAAGACAAGGGCACAAAATATCTCTACTAGTTCAGTTCGACGCTCATCGTGGCATGACATACCTCTGGCAATCCATGGAGAGCCAAGTGCTTCACGATCGTCAGTAACAGTAGATCTTGGGTTTGCTACCCTCATGCAGTAGATAAAAAATCTGACGGAGGCTATTCAAGGTCTCCAACAATAACAACAACAACAACAACAATTGGGAGAGGACGCAGCACGTGATGCACCTTCCAGGCGCGGTCATTGACCGCGATCTAAAACCCGCCACTCTATACGGCATTCTCGTCGAGTGAGTCCTTCGCTTGCTTGACGACCACCACATTCGGAGTCTCGGCACACTTTATGTGCCGATTTCGATGATCGTCGGTCTCCACGTTTCTCTTGACAACTCACTACAAGGGGAAGAGGTTGCGGTCCCCTTTGAGATCTTCTTGTTATGGGGAAGGCTCTACTCCAGACTTTTCGCGGCATCCTGATATATCGCAACAATGGTTGGATGAGTACGATCGAAAACTGAAAGAGATAGATCGTCATCTAGAATGGCTCCAAACCAACCACTGTGACCCGATCGATGAATTTGGCGTCAGCACGAATTCACCTTTCTCAAAATGGATCCTCAACAAGTCAGTTCCTAGTCAGTTCAAAATACCGCAAATCGAGCCATATGATAGCTCCTCAGATCCACTTGATCATCTTGAGAGCTATAAAGCCCTCATGCTTCTACAAGGGACATCTGATGCTCTCCTCTGCATTGCTTTCCCGATTATGCTTCGAAAAATCATGCGGGCGTGGTACTCAGGGCTACAGCCGGGAAGCATCAATTCTTTCAAACAGTTCGAGCAGCTATTCGTGACATATTTTGGTATAAACCGAAGAGTGTCCAGAACTACTGACAGCTTTTTCTCTATTCGCCAGCAAGATGAAGAATCTTTATGAGAGTTTGTGGTACATTTCAACATCACCACCCTGGAGGTCAAGGACCTCGATCAGATGACGGGTATTGTAGCGATAAAGTGGAGACTTTGAAACTCTATGTTCACCTACTCTTTGGACAAGATGCTTCCTCGGTCCTACACCAAACTCCTCGAGCGTGCACAAAAGTACATCGCACCGAGGAAGCCATGACTGACCGACGCCAATTCGAGGGAAAGGGCTAGAAGAAGAAGGCAAGGAAGGAAGGAGGCTCCGAGGAGTCTAGCCAGATCTGTGCCGAGAATGAGGCTCCACCTCTCTGACCAAGCCAAAAGCCCAAAAACTTTATGGGCAGGTATGACTCCTACACCCCTCTGACTGCTTCTCAATCACAGATTCTAATGGAAATAGAAGGAGAAAGCTTCCTTAATCGACCCCCATCAATGAGGATGAAATCTCATGATCGAAAGCGCTACTGCCGCTTCCATCACGACCATGGATATAATACAGAAGAGTGCCGCAAGCTGAAGAACAAGATCGAGAACTTCATAAGGTGAGGATATCTTGGGAAGTACGTGTAGGAGCGTCTTGCACAGCTGCCTTCCAATCTACCTCATCCGAAACCCGAAGAGCAGACTCACGTCCAACCAACAGCAGGCGTGATCAACATGATCTCGATGGGACCACGACTTCGGAGGGCAGACGACTGTGGAAACACTTCCAAGCACCAGCATCCTGACAACGACATCATTTTTACTAAAGTGGATCTGCAAGGAGTCCAGACTTCTCACAATGATACTATAGTCGTGTCAATGACAATTGCCGATTATGATGTAAAGAAATATCTTACTGATAATAAAAGTTTCGCTGACGTGATTTTCTATGATTGTTTCTCCTAGATGCAATGGCTTTCTGCCAAACTTCTCAAATCCGTTAATGTTCCTCTAGTCGGGTTTACAGGTGACTCGATCAAAGTGGAGGGTGAGATCAAACTCTCCATCACAACTGGGCAACTATCTCGACAATCGACCGTTCACCTCAACTTTCTTGTAGTCTGGGTTCTGTCCGTCTTTAACGTCATTTTGGGGTGGCCCGGATTAAATACATTCCAAGCGGTCATCTCAACTTATCACCTGCTCGTATGCTTTTCGACAAAGAATGGATCTGGTGAGATATGAGGAGATCAACAGTTGGTCCGACAATGCTACTTAACCACTATCAATGAAAAAAGATCAGCTGAAACTCTTCTCAACGACGGACTGGATTAGAGAGAAATTGAAAGCTGAGGAGAACCCGCAGAACAGCTCATCTCAATTTTCTTATTCGGTGGAGACCCAAATAAAATCGTTCAAATCGGATCCTCATTTAGCAAGGAATTGCAAGAGGAGCTGATTGGCTTTCTAAAAAAAAATACCGATGTCTTTGCTTGGTCTGCCTCTGACATGTCGGATATCCCTCCAAAAGTTATTGTCCACCGATTAAACGTTGATCCCAACCATAAGCTAATGAGACAAAAGAAGAGAAGCTTTGCTCCAAAATGATAGAAGCCCATTAATGAAGAGATTGACAAGCTATTGACAGCCGACTTCATCCACGAGGCAACCTATCCAGATTGGCTTGCGAATGTGGTTATGGTCAAAAAAGTAAATGGTAAATGGCATGTCTCCATCGACTATACTGACTTAAACAAAGTCTGTCCCAAGGACAGCTTTCCTCTCCCTTGAATAGATCAGCTAGTTGATGCGACGGTCGAACATCAGCTACTCAACTTTATGAATGCCTTCTTCGACTTCAATCAGATCCGAATGGCATCCGAGGATGAGGAGAAAATGATATTTATCACCGAGAAGGGTTTATACTACTACAAAGTCATGCCCCTTGACCTCAAGAACGTCGAAGCAACCTATTAGAGACTAGTCAATAAAGTCTTTAAATACCAAATTGGGTGCAACATAGAGGTTTACATCGATGACATACTCGTGAAAAGTGCTGAAGCTATCCTCCACATCAGTGACCTGGCTGAAGCTTTCGATGCCCTGAGGAAGCACTGGATGAAGCTAAACCCGATTAAGTGCGCTTTGGCATTACGTCAGAAAATTTTTTTGATTTTATGGTGACAAAGAGAGGTATCGAGGCCAATCCTGAGAAGATCAGAGCGGTTTTCGATATGAAACCTCCTGACTCTCGGAAAGACATTCGGAGATTGGCGGGGTGAATTGCGTCCTCAAGTTGATTTATCTCTAAGTCTGCGAAACAGTGCCTCCTTTTCTTTAAGACCCTCAGGCAAATGAAAGACTTCATCTAGATGGAAGAGTGTCAAAAGTCCTTCGACGAGTTGAAGCAATATCTCAGCTCTCCTCCACTTTTGACTAAACCCAACACCGACGATGAATTGCTCATGTATGTAGCAAAAACTGTAGAAGCCATCAGCTCAGTGCTAGTTCGAGAAGAAGATAAAATGCAAAGGCCCGTCTACTATGTAAGTCGGGTACTATGCGATACTGAATTGAGATATTTCAAAATTGAGAAAGTTGTCTTTGCAATCATAACTACTATTCGACGGTTATGGCCTTACTTCCAGGTCCATTCAATAAAAGTTCTCACCGACCTCCCCCTAAGGTCTATACTTCACAAACCCAACACCTCGGAGAGAATGACAAAGTGGACGATCGAGCTCACTGAGTTCGACCTTTCTTTTATCCCAAGAACATCTATGAAATCCCAGATTCTTGCTGATTTTATCATCGAATGTACCTCAATAGATAATGACCAAGTCAAAAACAACTCCTCAGAGAATATTCAAGAGCTCACCTGAATTTTGTATGTTGATGGAGCTTCAAATGCTCAAGGATGCGGCACAAGCCTGATCTTGACCAATATTGACGGGATGGTAATCGAATATGCTCTTCGATTCCGCTTTAGGGCTTCAAACAACTAAGTGGAGTATGAGACCCTAATAGTCAGACTCAAGATTGCTAAGAATCTCGATGTCAAGTGCCTATGGGTATTCATCGATTTGCAACTCATCGTCGGATAATTTCGAGGAGAATATACAGTCAGAGATCCTATTCTCTCTAGATATCTATAAAGGCTTAAATCTCTATAGTCATATTTTGATTACTTTGAAATTTCTCACATCCCTCACTCCAAGAATGTCCGAGTTGACTCTCTATCCCATCTCGCTATCTCTGGTTGCGGAGATCTTGAAAAAATCTTCATTGAGCATCTCGAGAGCCCGAGCACTGACTCAGAGGAAGAAATCCATCAAATTGAAGTCAGACAAGAGCCGAGTTGGATTGATCCATTCGTCGATTTCTTGACAAATGGAGCCTTCTCGACTGATCCTGCCAAGACACGATGAGTAAAAAGGTTGGCGACTTAGTACCTAATCATTGATAATCAAATCTATAGAAAGTCAGTGTCTCTACCCCTGCTCAAGTGTCTTCGACCTTCTGAGGCCGACTACACCCTCCGAGAGGTGCATGAAAGCATTTGCAACAACACTTGGGGGGCAAGTCACTGTCCTACAAGATCCTCTGGTAGAGATATTACTTGCCAATTATGCAGAAAGATGCGTATGATTTGGTGCAGAAGTGCGACCAATATTAAAGGTTTGCCAGCATTCAAAGGCTCCCATCTAGCTATCTTACGACGATTTTGGTATCCTGGCCATTTGATCAATGGGTGTGAACCTACTCGATCTATTCCCACCGACCAACAGATAAAGAAAATTCCTCATAGTGGCCATCAACTATTTACTAAGTGGGTTGAAGCCAAACCATTGGCACAAATAATGGAACAAAAAACTATCAGCTTTTTATGAAAATCCATCATCTGTTGATTCGCTCTGCCCCAAAAAATCATCACCGATAACGGTCGATAGTTCAACAATGCTAGATTCAAAGAATTCTGTGCAAAGTATCATATTATCCACAAGCTCACTTCGGTCGGACATTTTCAATCCAATGAAGAAGCTGAGGTGATCAACAGGATGATTCTTTAAGGCCTAAAGATCAGAATCAGTCAAGCTAAAGGAAGCTGGGCCGATGAGCTTCATAGTGTTCTATGGTCTTATCGAACAACTCCTCAAATTTTGATCGGAGAAACTCTATTCAAATTGGCATTTGGAATCGAAATCATGATTCCAATTGAAAGCGACCTACCTTCAACTCGAGTAGAATACTACGACAAATCTACCAACTTGAACAAGAGACAAGCAGACTTAGATTTACTTGAAGAAACTCGAGAAAAAGCTCATACTAAGAATGATTTCCTACCAACAAAGGATAGCGCGATATTACGACTCCCAAGTCAAGTCAAAGATCTTCTAAATAGGAGACTTAGTCCTCAGGAGAATAAAAATTTTCAAGTTCACTGAGCAAGAAAAATTATCTCCGAATTGAGAAGGTCCCTACAGAGTCTCGGCAGTCCTACGACCAGGGGCATACAAAATCGAGAATTTGGATGGCACCGAGATCCCTCGAACTTGGAACACCAAAAATCTATGAATGTATTATCAATAAAAATACCTTCATCAAACAAAAAAAAAGATCTTTTTTTCTTGCAAGACATGTGCCTTACAATTCTGTTGGGTATAAAATACCCACAGCCGAAGTCCTCAGCAGAATCGGCTCCAGGAGGTCCGCCCGGACTCCTACGAGAGCCGAGCTTCCTCGCCAACGTCAAACACCAGCAGACTTCGTCCGGACTCCTACGGGAGTTGAACTCCGCCCGGCTCCTACGGGAGCCGGGCTCCGTCCTCAACGTCAACTGCTGGTAAGCCCCGTCCGGACTCCTACGGGAGCCGGACTTCGCCTTTAACTTTAATTGCAGGAAGACTTCGCCCGGACTCCTACGGGAGCCGGGCTTCGCCCTCGACTCCAACTGCTGCAAACAGACTTCGTCCGGACTCCTACGGGAGCCAAACTCCGCCGACAACTTCGACCGCAAGTAAACTCCGCCCGGACTCCTACGGGAGTCGGGCTCCGTCCTCAACATCAACTACTGGTAAGCCCCGTCCGGACTCCTACGGGAGCCGGACTCCGCCTTTAACTTTAATTGCAGGAAGACTCCGCTCGGACTCCTACGGGAGCCGGGCTTCGCCCTCGACTCCAACTGCTGCAGACAGACTTCGTCCGGACTCCTACGGGAGCCGGACTCCACCGACAACTTCGACCCCAAGTAGACTCCGTCCGGACTCCTACGGGAGCCGGGCTCTGTCCTCAACGTCAACTGCTGGTAAGCCTCGTCCGGACTCCTACGGGAGCCGGACTTCGCCTTTAACTTTAATTGCAGGAAGACTCCGTCCGGACTCCTACGGGAGCCGGGCTTCGCCCTCGACTCCAACGGCTGTAGACAGACTTCGTCCGGACTCCTACGGGAGCCGGACTCCGCATCTGATTTTGATTGCAGGAGATTCCGCCCGGACTCCTACGGGAGCCGGACTCCCCCCGCCACTTCAACTCCGAGAGGGCTCCGCCCGGACTCCCACGGAAGCCGGACTCCATCCACGACCCCAACCGCAAGGAGGACTCCGCCCGGATCCCTACAGAGGCCGGGCTCCGACCGCTGCCGAACTTCAGCCGATGGATCTGCGCCCCCTGGCAGGCCACAATAACAACCATGATCCTGCTCCACTTCCTGCGGTGGATTCCGTGCAGCTTCATCACCCCTGACAGGCTGCAGTAACGGTCGCAGCCCTGCTCCACTCCCTGCAGCGGATCCTGCGCGACCCCATTACTCTCTGACAGGCTGTATCAACAGCCATGATTCTGCTCCGCCCCCTGCGGCAGGTGCTGCGTGACTCCACTACTCCCTGGCAACTAGCGGCAACGGACGCCGCTCCACTACCTGCAACAGACTCCACGTGGCAGGCCATAGCAATAGCCACGGGTCTACTCCACTACTCTTCACAGCAAATTCTGCCTGACTCTGGGCAGCCGTCTGCCAGACGGTTACAGGCGTCGCTGTCAATCTGCTGCCCCCTCCGTCTATAAAAGGGAAACCCCAGATACGTTATTCCATAAGCTCTCATTTTTCATCTCAAAACTCTGCTAAATTCTCCGTTCGAGCACTCCATTCTTGTTGAGGCAGAGAACTGACTTGAGCGTCGGAGGGTCTTGCCGGAGCAACCCCACCTCCGGTTTAGACTTCCTTTGCAGGTCCCGACGGCGACCGCGACTTTCCCGACTCCAGCTTCTCCGGCGCAAGCAGATTTTTGCACCAACAGGATTGGCGCTAGAGGAAGGGCGTGTGTCTTCGCAGTACCCTTGTTCTTAAAGGAGCGCTCAACGGATCCACTTCCGGCCATCTTTTCCAGCACCCATTCCTCCTTCCCTCATCTGATGCCTTCTCGCGAGGCCTTTGCACAACTACCTCCGGCTATGGTCGCCGATAAGGAGTGGCCGGATGATCGGCCTCTGTCGGATTCCGTCAATGCCATCTCGGGGGAATCCCGGCGGGAGGCAACCAACATACCAGCTGCATCCCCCAAGCGGCAAAAAGTTGAAGAACCCATAACCTTTACCGAAGAAGACACCCAGGGAGTCCAATTCCCTCTTAATGACGCGGTCGTAGTTTCCTTGAATATAGCAAATTACGACGTCCGTCGCATTCTCGTCGACAACGAAAGTTCGGCCGACATCTTGTTCTACGATGCCTTTTCAAGGATGTCCGCTCTTGGCGGTCATCTGAGACCGATTTGCTCCCCCTTGATAGGGTTTACCGGTGATGCCGTTCCGACGGAGGGAATGATAGCTTTGACTGTGGCCGCGGGTCAGTATCCAAAGCAGTCCAGGGCTTTGGTGAATTTCTTGGTGGTAAAGGCGCCATCCGCCTACAATGCAATCCTTGGCCGACCCGGTCTCAATGCTCTCAGAGCTGTCGTTTCAACCTACCATTTGAAATTGAAGTTCCCCACCAACCAGGGGATCGGAGAGGTCCGGGGAGACCAAGCCCTGGCCAGACATTGCTACAACATCGCCTTGCAAAGAAGCGACCGGGCTGACCCCTATCCCGTCGATGGATTGGATGCTCACGACGACCTCACCAAAGAAAGGGGTGGCCCAATCGAAGATCTGGTACCAGTTCCCCTGAATGATGGGAACGCGGAGCATGTGGTGTTAATTGGCTCCAACCTGGGGGAGGAGGTACGGACGCGTCTTATTGATTTCCTCCGAAGGAATGCGGACGTTTTCGCTTGGGTTCCGACGGATATGCCGGGGATTGACACGGAAGTCATGGAGCATCATCTGGCAGTCGATCCGAAGCATCGACCGACAAGAGAAAAAATCTGGAGTCATGCCCCGGAGAGGCAGAAGGCGATAGCCGAGGAAGTGGATAAGCTTTTCAAGACCGGATTCATTAAGAAAGTCAATTATCCTGATTGGATTTCCAATGTTGTTTTGGTCAAGAAAGCAAACGGCAAGTGGAGGATGTGTATGGACTTCAAAAAGCTGAATAAGGCTTGTCCAAAGGACAGCTACCCCCTTCCCAGAATCGACCAACTGGTGGACGCTACCTCAGGTCATGAGCTCCTCACTTTTATGGATGCGTTCTCCGGCTATAATCAAATTAGAATGGCATCGAAAGATGAAGAAAAGACGCTTTCATCACCAATCGCGACCTTTACTGCTACAGGGTCATGCCATTCGGCCTCAAGAATGCGGGCGCAACCTACCAACGACTGGTGAACAAAATCTTCAAAGAGCAGATCGGCCGAAACATGGAAGTCTACGTGGACGATATGCTTGTAAAAAGCAAGTCTTCCAGAAATCATGTCGCCGACCTCGAGGAAACCTTTGGCGCTCTTCGAAAGTACAGAATGAAGCTGAACCCAACTAAATGCGCTTTTGGGGTAACCTCAGGAAAGTTCCTGGGCTTCATGGTATCAGGGCGTGGGATTGAGGCCAATCCAGAGAAAATTCACGCTATCCAAGAGATGACCGCCCCAAAATCGATCAAGGAGGTTCAGCGCCTCACAGGGAGGATAGCGGCTCTTAATCGCTTCGTCGCGAGGTCGGCCGAACGATGTTTGCCCTTCTTTCAAACCCTCAAGCAGCCGAAGAACTTCTGTTGGACCTCTGAATGCCAACAGACGTTCGAAGAATTAAAAAACTACCTTAGCTCACCCCCGCTACTGGCAAAGCCTGAACCTGGGGAGAAACTATTTTTATACCTGGCGGTCTCTCCCATGGCCCTTGCGGCCGTCCTTGTCAAAGAAGAAATGAAAGTCCAGCGACCAGTCTACTACATTAGCCGCGCGCTGAGGGACGCCGAGAGCAGGTACACCAAATTAGAAAAACTGACCTACGCCTTGTTGGTTGCAGCTCGAAGGCTCCGACCCTACTTTCAAGGGCACACCGTGACGCTACTCACCGATCAGCCGATCAAGACGGTTTTGCACCGGGCTGACGCCTCCGGAAGAATGGCAAAATGGGCGATCGAGCTCACGAAATTCGACATCAACTACAGACCTAGACCAGCAGTAAAGGCCCAAATATTGACAGATTTCATAGCAGAGTGCACCATCCCAGAGGAGGCCGAACCTGAGCAAAGCAAAGGTGACGACCTGAAGTCTCAACCGAACTCCCCCAACGAAGAAGCCAATCCCTCTGATTGCTTTTGGACCCTCTATGTGGACGGATCTTCCAACATGGCAGGCGCGGGTGCAGGCCTGATCTTGGTCAGCCCGGAGGGAGTCATCGCGGAATACGCTCTGCGTTTCGAGTTTCCCGCAACAAACAATGGAGCGGAATATGAAGCTCTGATCGCAGGATTAAAGATCGCCAAAGAGCTGGGAATAGGTCAACTCCGGGTACACAGCGACTCCCAACTAGTGGTGGGACAAGTTAGCGGGAGTTATGAAGCGCGGGAGGACAGTATGGCCAAATATCTTGAGAAGGTAAAGGAACTTACCCCCGCCTTTAGCAGTTTCGACATTAGGCAGATTCCAAGGCTGGAGAATACCAGAGCCGATCTTCTCTCCAAGCTGGCGACATCGGCTCCGGCCGAATTGCCCAAAGGCGTCCTCTTTGAAGTTCTAAAACATCTGAGTACAGAAGAATCGCGGCCCGTAATGGAGATCAACTACGAGCCCAGCTAGGTCGACCCGCTGATGACCTATCTTAGAGATGGAGTTCTCCCCCAGGACGCGAAGGAGGCTCGAAAGCTCCGAAATCAAGCCTCCCGGTACATCCTTTATGAGGACAAATTGTACAAAAGATCATACTCCTTGCCCCTCTTAAGATGCCTCCGGCCCTCGGAAGCTAACTACGCCTTATGGAAAGTACACGAGGGAGCTTGCAGAAACCATTTGGGAGCTAGATCTTTATCCCACAAGCTACTCCGCTAAGGATATTACTGGCCAACAATGCATCATGATTCGATTGAATATGTCAAAAAGTGTGATCGATGCCAGAGATACGCCAACATCCAGAGACAGCCCGCCACCGAGCTCACACCTTTGAGTGCCCCATGGCCTTTTGCACAATGGGGGATGGACATCCTTGGCCCCTTTTCCATGGCGTCTGGACAAAGGAAGTTTCTACTTGTAGCGATCGACTACTTCACCAAATGGGTTGAAGCCGAACCACTAGCAAAAATCACAGAAGCGAAAGTACAAGATTTTGTCTGGAAGTCAATTGTGTGCAGGTTCGGTCTGCCTAGAACCCTAATCACTGATAATGGACAGCAATTCGCGGGAGCAAGATTCATCGAATTCCGTGAAGATCTAAACATCTCCCACAACTTCACATCAGTAGCCCATCCTCAGGCGAACGGCGAAGCTGAGGTGACTAACAGAACCCTTTTGCAGGGGATTAAGACAAGGCTTGAAAAAGCAAGAGGAACTTGGGCAGACGAGCTTTATCATGTGCTATGGGCGTATCGAACTACCCAAAGGTTACCTACGGGGGAGACCCCCTTTGCTTTAGCCTTCGGAACGGAAGCCGTCATTCCGATCGAGCTTAAACTCCCGTCGGCACGAGTCGTGGCATTCGACGAACATCAAAATTCACAAAGTCTTAGAGCCAACCTCGACCTACTGGAAGAAAGACGGGAGATCGCTCAGGTTCGAATGGCAGCCTACAGACAGAAAGTTGCTCGATATTACAATGCCCGGGTCAAGAACAAAGCCTTGAAAGCAAAAGATCTAGTACTTCGACGAGCTGCTGTCTCGCAACCTCAGGACCGGGGGAAACTCGCCCCAAACTGGGAGGGACCTTATGAGGTCAAAGAAGTAGTCCGGTCCGAAACTTATTATCTTAAGGAGCTCAGAGGAGCCGACCTCCTGCGACCATGGAGCTCAGAAAATTTACGGATGTACTACCAGTAACTTCGTTTTAATCAAAAGTCACATACCCATATGTCTTTGGACAATTCAAACAAACTGTATCAAAAACAAAAGGGCAACCTCATAAAGTCGAAGGTCCGGTTCCATTTAGATCGGATGGGGGGAGAGGCCTTACAACGCCCATATGTGCCCCCACAGCCCTGTTAGGGACAGGAGGAGAACCTCGCCCTAACTTGAGCAAAGTCGAAGGCCCGGTTCCATTTAGACCGGATGGGGGGAGAGGCCTTACAACGCCCATATGTGCCCCCACAGCCCTGTTAGGGACAGGAGGAGAACCTCGCCCTAACTTGAGCAAAGTCGAAGGCCCGGTTCCATTTAGATCGGATGGGGGGAGAGGCCTTACAACGTCCATATGTGCCCCCACAGCCCTGTTAGGGACAGGAGGAGAACCTCGCCCTAACTTGAGCAAAGTCGAAGGCCCGGTTCCATTTAGACCGGATGGGGGAGAGGCCTTACAACGCCCATATGTGCCCCCACAGCCCTGTTAGGGACAGAAGGAGAACCTCGCCCTAACTTGAGCAAAGTCGAAGGCCCGATTCCATTTAGACCGGATGGGGGGAGAGGCCTTACAACGCCCATATGTGCCCCCACAGCCCTGTTAGGGACAGGAGGAGAACCTCGCCCTAACTTGAACAAAGTCGAAGGCCTGGTTCCATTTAGACCGGATGGGGGGAGAGGCCTTACAACGCCCATATGTGCCCCCACAGCCCTGTTAGGGACAGGAGGAGAATCTCGCCCTAACTTGAGCAAAGTCGAAGGCCCGATTTCATTTAGACCGGATGGGGGGAGAGGCCTTACAACGCCCATATGCGCCCCCACAGCCATGCCAGGAACAGGAGGAGGACCTCGTCCTGACATGAACAAAGTCAAAGGCCCGGCTCTTTTAGACCGGATGGGGGGAGAGGCCCTGCAACGTCCATATGCGCCCCCCCAAGAGGAAAACCTTGCCCTAGCTTAAGCAACTTCGACCGGTGGTAAGCCCAGCCCGGACTCCTACGGGAGCCGGGCTCCGTCGCCGACTTTGACTACATGACAGCTCCGCCCGAACTCCTACGGGAGCCGGACTCCATCACCGACAGTTCCGCCCGGACTCCTACGGGAGCCGGGCTCCATCACCGACATTGACTACAGGACGACTCCGCCCGGACTCCTACGGGAGCCGGACTCCGCCGACAACAGCAACTGCCGGTAAGCCTTGTCCGGACTCCTACGGGAGCCGAACTTCGTCTATGACGTTGATTGCAGGAAGACTTCGCCCTGACTCCTACGAGAGCCGGGCTCTGTCCACGACGCCAAGGAAGGCTCCGCCCGGACTCCCACGGGAGCCGAACTTCGCCTCGGCTTCAGCGGAGAAAAACTCCAAGCGAAAAAGGAAGACAATGGATTACAATAGTGACGATTGAAAAACAAACAGCGCCCAAGAGGCTCGGATCCCCGAATTCAAACCCTAGGAGGGACCCCGGGCCCGAATGGCCCCAAGCGAACCTGCAGCCATTGACGGAATGACAACCGGGTATCTTCGAACGGCGTAAAAGCTGAAAAGGAGCTCGGCAAATAACAACCCTACACGAATAAAAGAGGTCGTCGATGACCTTAGGACGACGTGAAAAAGAAAAGAAGAAAAGGAGGAAGAAAGAGGAAAGAAAAATGAAGAAGTTTGACAGACAACTATTTGATGCAAGATGCAGACAAGGTAACAAAATCTCCTTTTCATTTAATAAGATATACGTTACAAGACCCGGTGGGTCAAGAAAAAAAGATATACATCATTGCAAGCCCCGCGAACACGGCTTGGAAAGGATATACCGGAGGCCGCTCCAAGCTGCAAACTCCTCTTCCCGTCTCTGTCCTTCTCAGCCGTGTTCTCCAGTGCATGTAACGGACCTATCGGCTCTCGTCCCGTCTCGCTTCGCTCCATCTCCGAAGTCCCAACCCTAGGAGGAAAAGGGTGGGATAGATTCCCGGGGGCGGTAAGGGCAACGGCAGCAGTGACGAAGACCTGTTTCAAGAAGAGCCGGAGTCACCTTGGAGGCAGCGGTGATGCCAAAGATATGCTCCATCTCCGAATGCTCCGCGACAGCCGCCACCCAAAATACTCCGGCAAGGTCGGCATGCGCTACTTCCACCGTCTCCGCAACAAATTCCACTGCCCCACCGTCGACGCCGACCGCTTCTGGTCCCTCGGCCCCGACGGCATCAAGGATCCCGCCACAGCTTGTGACGACAGCTCTGCCCCCTTGACCGGTATCACCCCGCATTGCTACTCCGAAATTCTCGGACAGAATAACTTTACCGGCGGCCCCCGTTATTAAACCCCTGTTGTTGAAGGAATTCTTCCTTGAGCCCCCTTTGAAACGACGGGGATCCTCACCGGCCGCTGTTCTCCTCCTCGCCTTCCTCCGAGCACTAGACATCCCTTCAAGGATGGCCTCCGGGGTAGAGGACATGGCGTGGGAACCCCTTAGAGAAGAATTGGGGGGCTGAAGACGGCAAGGACCGGTGCGGGGGAAGAGTAGCTGAGTAGCTAGGCTCTCAGATGAAAGAAGGGTGCCGTCTTCTCGGCAGAATGAAACCCTGAAGGAAGAGTAGGGGGTTTAAATAGCCAGCGGATCTTAGCGCAGTTATGGCAGCGGATGTACCTCGACCAACTGATACATGCCACGTGTCCGGCATGTCCCCCTCACCGCTATCGAGGATTGACCGTTCGCAGATTTCTGAAGCGCGGCGCTTGGGATCGCGTTTCGACGGGAGTTCCGAAAAGACTCTTCAGGTCACCTTAACCAGAAAAAGAGCTCCGATATGCACACATTTAATACCAAAATATCTGGGAGCGGCGGTGCGTAGGATTCGAGGGGACGGTTTCGGCTGTGCCCATCTCTCTATACTTCCTTCATTCGAAATTCGAACTCGAAAGTAGGGGGACTGGTGTTGGGTATAAAATACCCACAGCCGAAGTCCTCAGCAGAATCGGCTCCAGGAGGTCCGCCCGGACTCCTACGAGAGCCGAGCTTCCTCGCCAACATCAAACACCGGCAAACTTCATCCGGACTCCTACGGGAGCCGAACTCCGCCCGGCTCCTACGGGAGTCGGGCTCCGTCCTCAACGTCAACTGCTGGTAAGCCCCGTCCAAACTCCTACGGGAGCCGGACTTCGCCTTTAACTTTAATTGCAGGAAGAATCGGCCCGGACTCCTATAGGAGCCGGGCTTCGCCCTCGACTCCAACTGCTGCAGACAGACTTCGTCCGGACTCCTACGGGAGCCGAACTCCGCCGACAACTTCGACCGCAAGTAAACTCCGCTCGGACTCCTACGGGAGCCGGGCTCCATCCTCAACGTCAACTGCTGGTAAGCCCCGTCCGGACTCCTATGGGAGCCGGACTCCGCCTTTAACTTTAATTGCAGGAAGACTCCACCCGGACTCCTACGGGAGCCGGGCTTCACCCTCGACTCCAACTGCTGCAGACAGACTTCGTCCGGATTCCTACGGGAGCCGGACTCCACCGACAACTTCGACCCCAAGTAGACTCCGCCCGGACTCCTACGGGAGTCGGGCTCCGTCCTCAACGTCAACTGCTGGTAAGCCCCGTCCGGACTCCTACGGGAGCCGGACTTCGCCTTTAACTTTAATTGCAGGAAGACTTCGTCCGGACTCCTACGGGAGCCGGACTTCACCCTCGACTACAACGACTGCAGACAGACTTCGTCCGGACTCCTACGGGAGTCGGACTCCGCATCTGATTTTGATTGCAGGGGATTCCGCCCGGACTCCTACGGGAGCCGGACTCCGCCGCCACTTCAGCTCTGAGAGGGTCCGCCCGGACTCCCACGAAAGTCGGGCTCCATCCACGACCCCAACCGCAAGGAGGACTCCGCCCGGACCCCTACAGAGGCCGGGCTCCGACCGCTGTCGAACTTCAGCCGATGGATCTGCGCCCCCTGGCAGGCCACAATAACAACCATGATCCTGCTCCACTTCCTGCGGCGGATTCTGCGCAGCTCCATCACCCCTGACAGGCCGTAGTAACGGTCGCAGCCCTGCTCCACTCCCTGCGGCGGATCCTGCGTGACCCCATTACTCTCTGATAGGCTGTATCAACAGTCATGATTCTGCTCCGCCCCCTGCGGCAGGTGCTGCGTGACTCCACTACTCCCTGGCAACTAGCGGCAACGGACGCCGCTCCACTACCTGCAACAGGCTCCACGTGGCAGGCCATAGCAATAGCCACGGGTCTACTCCACTACTCTTCGCAGCAAATTCTGTCTGACTCTGGGCAGCCATCTGCCAGACGGTTACAGGCGTCGCTGTCAATCTGCTACCCCCTCCGTCTATAAAAGGGAAATCCCAGATACGTTATTCCATAAGCTCTCATTTTTCATCTCAAAATTCTGCTAAATTCTCCGTTCGAGCACTTCATTCTTGTTGAGGCAGAGAACTGACTTGAGCGTCGGAGGGTCTTGCCGGAGTAACCCCACCTCCGGTTTAGACTTCCTTTGTAGGTCCCGACGGCGACCGCGACTTCCCCGACTCCAGCTTCTCCGGCGCAAGCAGATTTTTGCACCAACAAATTCAAATTCTCGATAAACTACAATACAACCACTCTCTCGTCGGCTCATACCCGACGAAGCGCTAGTCGGCTCATACCCTACTAACAAAGTTGGGAGTGGGCCCGTTCTTAACAAGGGTGGGTCCCTCAATCATAAGCGCACCCACCAAAAGCTGCAGTGCTAGATTGAATGCAAGATTCAGACGAAATAATTGCATTAATCGGCTAAAACTTGATTACCATAGCCGCATGGTCCAACAACTACCACCATACTCGTAACGGCCCAAGGGCTGCAAGCATAAAAGTTGTGGTTCATCATACAACTCGACGAAAATAAGTTGTGCTAAGTCAGCTCTACATGACCAGCCAAAGATCTATCGATTCTAAAAACCGCCTATAAGTTCTTACTTAATGGGACAATCTACGACGGATGATTTACAGTTACGACTTTGCTCTAGCTGAGTTCACCTATGAGAGTCGATTATGTGACTTGGAGAATTTTCTCAAGTTCAATTAATTCGGCTAAAACCTACTCAGTTAGTTACTTTCCGCAAACTATTTTACTTTATTACCGACTTCATTACTTAGTCAATTTTAGAAAGTTTGTTAAAAGAGTAAAAAAGAAGTGCACACACACAAAAGAGGTCAGACAATTCATAAAAAAGATTTCATTTTATTTTCAAAAAAGATTTATTACAAATACAAAGAAAAAGAGTACAAGAGACATTCAGGAGGTCGATTGGGGATGGCCCGCTTTGGCGTCTGCATCCTCATCGCCTGACTCATCCGACTCCTTATCGGGCTGAATGGAGCTCAGGTCTAGCTTGAGCATGGGGTGGTGAACTTGCTTCTTACACTCCATGAATCCGAGTTGGAATGCATCCGCATCGACATCGGCAAACTCATCTTCGTACTCTTTTGACTCATGAAACTCGGTCAGTGCCCGAGAAGCAGCTTTCTGAGCTCGAGTTTCTACCGACATCAATTTTTTTTGGAGTTCGATGGCAATCTTCTCGGCTTCTTTAGTGCCCTTCTCCACCTTCAGTACCCTCTCCTTCTCTTCGGTGAGGGCGATCTCGACTGACTCTATTTCTTTTTGATCAACGGCCTTCAACTTCTCAAATTCCTCTTTGTCGCTCCGATGCTAGGCTGCTAAATTGGCCAACTCGGCCTCCAACAGAGAGATCTTCTCTCTGCTCTTTCTTTCCCACTCCTTAGCAGCTTGGAGGAGCTCGTTGGAGACTTTGGCCCGCACACGAGCAGTCTAGACCTGGTCCTCCAACTCGTGGTTGATCTGGACAGACTTGATCAACCCTTCCAACAGTATTGTAATGTCGTAGATCATCTATAATACGAAAGAATAACTAAGTTATCTACTCGGCTAAGAAAGAAAAAGGCCAAATAAAGAAGATCCGAATACTTACCTCGATCAACGACATGTAGGCACTCGATTAAATGTTTGAGAACATAGTGTGACTATACAATCAAAGGCATTGGTTATAGAAAGATAGGAGAAGAATAAAACCAAAAACTCATAAAATTTTAACAATCATGATAAGTCAAGAAAAAAAGTCTAAATTCAAAAAAGAGATCAAATATTGTTATTATGGAAAATCTGGACACATGAAAGGAGTGCAAAATATTTATAAGAGAGCAATTAAGGGAGAGAGATGAAGAAAAAAAGGATAAAAATGATATAGCAGCAATTGCATCTGATATTGATGTCATCATTATTTATGATGATGATATTGTAAATCTTATATGCCATGATTGTACTTGGATTGTTAACTCAGATGCTTTTTTTTCATGTTACTTTTTGGCTTGACTTTTTCACATCTTACACTAATGATGATTTTGATAGTATTAGGATAAAAAATGATGAACTAAGATTGTGAGTATAAGAGATGCTTGCTTGAAAATTAGTATTTGATGCAGACTATTACTGAAAAATACAAGACATGTTCCATATATTTGCTGCCACTTGATCTCAATTCGAATGCTTGATAATGAAGATTATCATAACCATTTCGGTGAAAAAAAATGAAAGCTCACCAAAGGTTCTTTAGTAGTAACAAGAGGAAAAATATCAAGCACACTTTATATGATGTAGGCAAAATTATGTAAGATAAAGGTGAATACAGTTGAAAATTCTTCCACTGAATTATGGTATAAACGGCTTGGCCACATGAGTAAGAAGAGACTTGACATCCTTGTTAGAAAGAAACTTGTTATCAAAGGTACATCTCTGAAAATATGCACTAATTGTTTAACTGACAAACAATATAGGATTGTATTTCATAAATCCCTTCCATATAGAAGATCACAAGTTTTGAATTTGATTCTTACTGATGTTTGCACTATGGATGCTAGAGCTTTTGGTGGTGTTTTATAGTTTATTATTTTTATTGATAATCATTGTACAAAAATAAGGATTTTTATTTTGAAATCCAAAAACTAAGTATTTGATGTATTCAAGCATTTTCATGCTAATATTGAAAGAGAAGCAGAAAGGTAACTAAAATATATTTGAGCAAATAACGATGGTGAATACAGAGTTCTATGTAAAAAATATTACAAAGATCATAACATTGGGCTTGAAAAAACCATTTCTAAAATATTTCAACATAATGGAGTTGCTGAAAAATGAATCATACTATTTATGAACAAAATTTGATGTATGTTCTCTCATGCTAAATTATCGAAATTCTTTTGGAGTGAAGCAATAAGAATTGCAATGCATTTAATCAACTTTTCTCCTTTAGTTTCTTTTCAAAGTGATGTACCAGAAAGATTATAGATTAAAAAAGATGTTTTATATGATCAGTTGAGAGTATTTGGATGTAGGACATTTATTCACATCCTTAAAGATGAGAGATTGAAGCTTAATGGAAAGTCTAAATAGTATATCTTTCTGAGTTATGCACATAAAAAGTTTGATTATTGATTCCAAGATCCAATTAATAAAAAGATTGTCAGAAGTAAAAATGTTGTGTTTCTAGAAGATCAGACTGTTGAAGATTTTAAAAAGATTGAGAAGCTAAAGTTTATCACTAAAAATTATGTTGATTTGGATCCAGTGCCTCCTATCATGATGAATAATAATAATAATAGAAGAGATGTACAGGAAGATGATGGTAATGTAATTGATGAGTCCATACCTGATAATGATATGCTTGATGAATATGCTAAGCAAACTCCTTCAAAACCACCAATTGAGCATCAGTTGAGAAGATCTACTAGAGAGCATTATCCTTCTCAGAGATATTCTCCTCATGAGTATGCGATAATTACTGATGGGGGAGAATTAGAATGCTATCAAAAAGCCATAAATCATGAGCAAAAAGGAGTGGTTAAAAACCATATAGAAGAAGATAAAATTCTTACATGAGAACCATACATTTGAGTTGGTAAAACTACTTAAGTATAAGAGAGCACTCAAAAATAAGAGGGTGTTCAGATTAAAACTGAAGAGAAGAGCTTACAGTCAAGGTACAAGGCACAATTGTTGTAAATAAATTTGGTTAGAAAAAAGATATTGATTTTGAAAAAAAATTTTCACCTATGGTCAAGATGTCTTCAATTTGAATTGTTCTTGATTTAGCTGCAAGTATAAATTTAGAGATTGAATGACTTGATGTGAAAATTATTTTTCTCCATCGAGACTTAGAGGAGGAAATTTATATAAAGCAGTCAAAAGAATTCATAGTCAAAGGCACCAAAGAACATCTTGTATGTAGATTAAAGAAGAGCTTGTGTAGACTCAAGCAGGCATCTTGATGGTGGTATAAAAAATTTGATTCCTTCGTGATAGACTATAGGTACAGCAAAACCACTTTTGATCATTATGTATTTATAAAAAAATTTTTTGATGAAAACTTTATTATTCTCTTGCTTTATATAGATGATATGTTGATTATTGGCCATGATGCTAAAAAGATTGAAAGCTTGAAAAAAGAGTTAAGCAAGTTCTTTGCCATGAAAGATTTGGGATCGGCTAAACAAATCCTTAGCATGAGAATCACTCATGATAGGAAGAGCAGAAAATTTTGACTATCTTAAGAGAAATATATTGAAAAGGTATTTGAAAGGTTCAATATGAGCAAGTCTAAACCAATTTCCTCTCTACTTATAGGTCACTTCAAATTAAGTTTCAAATAATATCCTACAGATGAGAAGGATAAATAAGAAATAAAAAAATTTCTTATACATCCACAGTTGGTAGTTTGATGGACGTCATGGTTTGCACAGGGCTAGATATTACTCATACAGTTAGTGTTATAAGTCGATTTCTCTCTAATCCTGATAAGGAACATTGGATAGCTATTAAATGGATCCTTAAGTATCTCAAAAGCACTTCTATAGTCTATTTATGCATTAGTAAAGGTAAACCTCTATTGGATGGGTACATAGATACAGATATAGATGGTGATATAGATTCTAGAAGGTCTATATTAGGGTGCTTGATGACTTTTCGGGGAGAGCAGTGCCATGACAATGTAAATTACAAATATGTATTGCTTTGTCCACTACAAAGACCGAGTATATTATAGTTATGAAAGCTTGCCAAGAATTTATATAGGTGAAAACTTTTCTATAGGAGTTGGACCTAGAACAAGAGAAGTATATACCTTATTGTGATAGCCAAAGTATTATTTATCTTTCAAAGAATCCAATATTTCATTCGAAATCCAAGCATATTGATATGAGATATCATTAAGTTCCAGATGCTTTAAAGATGAAGTTGCTTTATCTTGAAAAAATCTATACCAAGACAATGGATCAGATATGATGACTAAAATCTTGTTTATCAAAAAGTTGATTGCTTGTAGAGAGAAAGCGGACTTAGTGAAACCTTTCACATGAGTTGTCAGAAGGAGATTTGTTGGTGTAGTTCCTCCTCATATGGGATGCACAAGTCTTTAAAATTAAAAAAAAAAGGAAAAGAGTCTAAATAACTAGGACTAGTATTAGTTGGCCCCCGAGGTTCTTACAGCTATAAAGTTTGGTGACACAGATAAAGTGATGTGTGAAAATAACGTGAGGCACGGAAAAGCTAGAGGTAGCGGCTACAGGAAAGAAGAAATTAAAAAATGGATTTTGATACTATTTTATCAGATGATTGAGTAGTTGATCATATTTCAATTTTAATGAAATTTCAGTATGTTATTCATGACATCGAGAGCTATAAGTTGAATAGTTTGGATCTTTAAAAAATCTTCTTCAATAATTATTTCAAGCATCTACATATTTGGTGAGATCTATCCCTGTTTATTATTAAAATCTACTTTATTGATGATAATTATTTTATCATCGAAGCTAAAATATATTCTTGATGACATATATTTGTGTAATCTCTAGTTGATTTAGAGAAAATCTATAGTAATCTCATCATTCTAAATAATGAAAGATTCACATCAAAATTATGATATCTTTTTCTGTCGGTTGCTTGATTATTTTTATTTATTAATTATTGAAATAGATCATAAAAATTATTGTAACTTTATAATAATCTATTTGTGATAACACGGCCCACTAAGCCCAGTAAAAACCCGGCCCACTAAGCCCAGTAAACAAAAAAAAAACAGAGCAGGGAGGAAGACTCCCGATCGGAGTCTTCCTCTTCCCCGATTCTGATCTAGAATCGAAGTCCTAGGGCCATTAAAAGACCCTAGGACGAGTTCTATAAGAATCCTCCTCCTCTCCTCTAAGGGTAGATCCATCAGTCACCGACGATCGTCAGAGTTTTTCTCCGATTTTTCCATTTGAAGCCGCGACTCCTCGACCTGTGCTCACCGCGATTTCACGCCGGTGGGGGTCACCGGAGGTTGTGCTAAGGTCTCCTTTCTCTTCCTCTCTTCTCTCCCTTCTTTCCAGTGCCTGTGGGCACGATTGCCGGCGACAGGTGTCGTCGGATTTTGTTGGAAAAGAGAACCCCCTGTCCATCCTCTTCTTTTCTCCAATTTTTTGGCACCGACGGTCACCACCGACTGCCGGTACAGGCCCTCCGAACTCGGGAGAAGGCCGCCCTTGCCGTCGGCCACCGTCGAGCAAGGTGTGGCTGTGAACGACCGACATAGGGAACGGGGACCTCTAGGTCCCCTGTTCCAGCCAAAGAAGGCCACGGGGGGAAAAAGAAAAAGAAAAAGAAAAAGAAAAATAAAAAGAAAAATAAAAATAAAGAAAAAGAAAAAGAAAAGGAAAAAAAGAAGAAGAAGAAGAAAAAGAAAAGAAAAATATATAATCATATAATAATAATAATAATAATAATAATAATAAAGAAAAGAAAAGAAGAAAAAGAAAAGAAAAAAAAAGAAAATTATATAAAAATAAAAAAAAAAATTCTCTCATCCCTCTCTAAAATCTTTCTCTCTCTAGAATTGGATTCATTCTCTCTCTACTTTCTCTCTCTCAAAAAAAAAAAAATTTCTCTCCAAGAAATCCTATGAATCCCTTATTAGGCTATCTTCTCCACTCCTAGGGACCTATGACCTTAAATCGGTTTAGAGCCGAAGGAAGAGATTTAGTGGACTGATCACCAAATCGATCATTTTTTTATATTATGTAATTTTATTAAATATATGAAATAAAATTTATTGATGATTTAATATTTTAAATAGAACTGTCTGATTCTTTTAAAGAAGATTAAAAGGTCCCGGACGATCGAGGTAAGTGAATTTTATGCTCCTTATTTATTTTTAAATGATCATGCTTTTATGTAAAGAATTGCTATTGATAAAATCATAATTTTTCATAAAATAAGGATCGGCATATGTGATATGAAAAAGCATGTTTTATTATTAGCATTGATTTCATGAATATGTCTTATAAAAATAGCATAATTATGAAACATGAATTTCATTATTTTTCTATTTATGTATATGTATATTTTAAGAAAAAGATAAAATGATTTCAAAGGCTCTCAGATAGCTATGAATGAATCTCTTCGGGAAGGTCGACATCTAGAGCTAGCATCCACACGAAACATGGCCCTGCTAGGGGGTATAAAGTTGGCACATGAATTAAGAACTCTGTCGATTAAGAAACATGACCCTGTCACGGGTATAATAGTGACCTTAGCACGAATGTCTGTGAGCAATGTTTTGAAACATGACATGAATACATGATGAAAATGATTTACGATTCATAATTATGAAATATACATGATTTATGCATGCATGATGAGCTTAAAACTTATTTTATTATATGCTCTATGAAATATTTATTTTTGCAATAATTGTTATTTGCTAAATGTTGTATTATCATAAAAAAAAAAACTTATGCTTGATCCGATAAGGAAGCGGAAGTCTACTTACTGAGCCAGTATAGCTCATATTCTTTTTATTTTTTTTTTTTTATATACAGAGAAATAAGGCTAGGACCGAAGGAAAGGAAATCCAGGCTTGGGGATCAGCAAAGCAAGTTTAGAAATTTTGCTCTAAGAATTCAGTTTATGTTTATGGATTGTAGTCATTATGAATTTTAAGACTTGGATTATTTTATCTTTGGATTTAGATGCTCTGATACCATAAAATGTCACGCCCCAAACTCGGGACATAACACGGGGTTTATGGGCTTCTTCCAAAATTTTCTTTTTTAGTTCTAGATCTCCTGGTATACATAATATGTTCCCAAAATAAAGAGTTCCATCTGTATGGAGTCTAAACTCAGTTCGTAACCCTTTCTCCATGTCCTTCTTAATCTGACATAAATGAATATCACTTTGTTGGGCCGCTTTTATCTGTTCGATCAATGCTTGGTATGCCAACAAGTGAAAGCCGAATATCAAAGACCTGCTGGTTTGCTAAGACCATTAGAGATACCAGAATAAAAATGGGAGCATATCACGATGGATTTCGTTACTGGACTTCCAAAGACAACAAGAAAAAATGATGCAATGTGGGTGATTGTTGATCGACTTACTAAATCAACTCACTTTCTATCTTTTCGAGTCGGCACTCTGCTTGATAAGTTAGCCCAGATGTATATTGATGAAATTGTACGCCTGGACGGTGTTCCAATAAGTATTGTATCTGATCGAGACCCACGATTTGTATCTAGATTTTGAAAAAGTTTTCAAGATGCTTTGGAAACAGAATTGAGGCTTAGTACTGCATTCCATCCTCAGACCGATGGCCAATCTGAAAGGACAATTCAAACTCTTGAGGATATGTTAAGAGCTTGTGCTTTTGACTTCGGAGGACATTGGGATAATCTTGTGATATTGATTGAATTTATATATAACAACAGTTTTCATTCTAGTATCCAGATGGCACCCTATGAAGCCCTATATGGAAGAAAGTGTAGATCCCCTCTGTATTGGGATGAAGTGGGTGAAAAGAAATTAATAGGTCCCGAGTTAGTTCAAGATGCCAGAGACAAAATTTATCTAATCAAGAGAAGACTCAAGATAGCACAGGATAGACAAAAGAGTTGGGCAGATAGAAAAAGAAGAGAATTAGAATTTCAGGTCGGTGATCATGTTTTTCTAAAAGTATCACCTACTAAGGGTGTCATGAGATTTGGGAGACATGGCAAGCTGAGTCCGCGGTATATTGGACCTTTTAAAATTTTAAATCGAGTAGGAGATGTTGCTTACGAACTAGTCTTACCACCAGATTTATCCAAAATACACAATATCTTTCATGTTTCACTACTGAGAAAGTTTGTACCTGATCCAAACAGTGTGATAAAATATGAGCCATTGCAAGTTCATGAAGATCTAACATATGAAGAATTTCTCCTCCGAATTATTGATCGAAAAGAGCAAGTTCTAAGACGGCGTATCATTCCATACGTAAAGATTCATTGGAGTAATCACGAAGAGAGAGAGGCTACTTGGGAGCTTGAAGACGATATGAAGACGAGATATCCACACTTATTTGAAAATGAAGGTACGTTAAATTTTGAGGATAAAATTTTTTTTAAGGGGGGTAGAATGTGATAACACGGCCCACTAAGCCCAATAAAAATTCGGCCCACTAAGCCCAGTAAACAAAAAAAAAACAGAGCAGGGAGGAAGACTCCCGATCGGAGTCTTACTCCCGATCGGAGTCTTCCTCTTCCCCGATTCCGATCAAGAATCGGAGTCCTAGGGCCATTAAAAGACCCTAGGACGAGCTCTATAAGAACCCCCCGTCCTCTCCTCTAAGGGTAGATCCATCAGTCACCGACGATCGTCGGAGTTTTTCTTCAATTTTCTCATTTGAAGCCGCGACTCCTCGACCTGTGCTCGCCGCGATTTCACACCGGTGGGGGTCACCGGAGGTTGTGGTAAGGTCTCCTTCCTCTTCCTCTCTTCTCTCCCTTCTTTTCAGTGCCTGTGGGCACGATTGCCGGCGACGGGTGTCGCCGAATTTTGTTGGAAAAGAAAATCTCCTGTCCGTCCTCTTCTTTTCTTTGATTTTTTGGCACCGACGGTCACCACCGACCGTCGGTACGGGCCCTCCGAACTCGGGGGAAGGCCGCCCTTGCCGTCGGCCACCATCGGGCAAGGTGTGGCCGTGAACGGCCGACATAGGGAACGGAGACCTCTAGGTCCCCTGTTCCGGCCAAAGAAGGCCACGGGGGGAAAAAGAAAAAGAAAAGAAAAGGAAAAGAAAAAAGAAAAAGAAAAAAAAAGAAAAAAAAAAAGAAAAAGAAAAGGAAAAAAAAAGAAGAAGAAAAAAAAGAAAAGAAAAATATATAATCATATAATAATAATAATAATAATAAAAGAAAAGAAGAAAAAAAAATATATATATAAAAATAAAAATAAAAGAAAGTTTTTCTCATCCCTCTCTAAAGTCTTTCTCTATTTAGAATTGGATTCGTTCTCTCTACTTTCTATCTCTACTTTCTCTCTCTACTTTCTCTCTCAAAAAAAAATTTCTCTCTCCAAGAAATCTTATGAATCCCTTATTAGGCTATCTTCTCCACTCCTAGGGACCTATGACCTTAAATCGGTTTAGAGCCGAAGGAAGAGATTTAGTGGACTGATCACCAAATCGGTCATTTCTTTATATTATGTAATTTTATTAAATATGTGAAATAAAATTTATTGATGATTTAATATTTTAAATAGGACTGTCCGATTCTTTTAAGGAAGATTAAAAGGTCCCGGACGATCGAGGTAAGTGGATTTTATACTCCTTATTTATTTTTAAATGATCATGCTTTTATGTAAAGAATTGCTATTGATAAAATCATAATTTTTCATAAAATAAGGATCGGCATATGTGATATGAAAAAGCATGTTTTATTATGAGCATTGATTTCATGAATATGTCTTATAAAAATAGCATAATTATGAAACATGAATTTCATTGTTTTTCTATTTATGTATATGTATGTTTTAAGAAAAAGATAAAATGATTTCAAAGGCTTTCAGATAGCTATGAATGAATCCCTTCGGGAAGGTCGACATCCGGAGCTAGCATCCACACGAAACATGATCCTGCCAGGGGGTATAAAGTTGGCACGTGAATTAAGAACTCTGTCGATTAAGAAATATGGCCCTGTCACGGGTATAATAGTGACCTTAGCACGAATGTCTGTGAGCAATGTTTTGAAACATGATATGAATACACGATGAAAATGATTTACGATTCATAATTGTGAAATATACATGATTTATGCATGCATGATGAGCTTAAAACTTGTTTTATTATATGCTCTATGAAATATTTATTTTTGCAATAATTGTTATTTACTAAATATTGCATTATCATAAAAAAAAAAATTATGCTTGATCCGGTAAGGAAGCGGAAGTCTACTTACTGAGCTAGTGTAGCTCATATTTTTTTTGTTTTCTTTTTTTATGTACAGAGAAATAAGGCTAGGACCGAAGGAAAGGGAATCCAGGCTTGGGGATCAGCAAAGCAAGTTTAGAAATTTTGCTCTAGGAATTCAGTTTATATTTATGGATTGTAGTCATTATGAATTTTAAGACTTGGATTATTTTATCTTTGGATTTAGATGCTCTGAACCAGTTTTGGTTTAATTAAATATTTGAATTGAACTTTATTATTACATTTATTTGTGATACCCCTGTTATTATATTTAAAAAGATGAATTTTGGCTTCGTGTTATCGTGGGTCCATCCCTCGGTAGTATGGCCGTGTTATGTCCCGAGTTTGGGGCGTGACACTATTTAATTGTATAAAAAAAAATTTATAATATTATTATCTATCATTGTAATTTTTTTTCAACGTATAGAAACGGTAAAGAATATACTGTTCACAAAACATGTTGTTTGCCTTAGAACAAGAGGCAAACCATTGTTTTTTTTACTCCCCTCTTTACATCCTCTAATTTCGTTGTTTTTTTTGGAACATAACTTGAGCAATTCCTCAGAAGATCAACTAAGATAAAGGCTTGGCTGCAAGTTTCACTGCGTTTGATGCAACACAGGATCCCAAAAATCAATCACTAATAATAATTCTATGGTGAGGTTCTGAATTCAACTAATAATGCTGATGGCAGCACGTGAGTGGTCCAGACCAGTCAGAGTGATTTTTCTTCTGTCAGGAAATCCATTAACATTTCATTTGTTGTGCTACCTTGTCGGTGCAATCCGGTTGGTGCCGGAATTTGGCCCAGCCCTACATACTTCAACGTGACGTAGGTGTCACGGAAATAATTTTTCTGTATGTGGGGAAAAGATCGTACATGCCTAAGCCTTGTCAGGCCCATGGTGATGGGAATCTCGTGCACTGGGATACTCTTTTCTATATCCGCTGTTATAATCCTGCTATATTTGTTAAAAATTGAATTAACACTCAACAATGGGATGAAGATGAACTGGCTGCCATGAATCTGAAAACAGGATCACATAACTCTGTACCCAATCCAAGAAAGCAAGGTTTCATAGAACGTATGTAGTGACATTTGTTACTCGACTTGTAAGGAGTGAGAAATTCCCGGTAATCGAGCCTAAACTTGTGGACAAAAAGCTCTTGCACATATATTTGGTCCTCTGACAACCCTTGGTGCCTCCTGTGATGCAAGACGCTTTGACATTGGTACATGCGCTTCCTTGTCATTTTGCCATGGCACAATCTCTTAAACAATCCCTTATCTGGCATAATTTCGACATACCAACCAAATTTGAGAGATCTCTGGATGTAAAAATGGGAGCACTGCTGGGCCAGGTCATGTCATACAAATAGTATTGCTTATTTAACCAGTGATGCAGTGATCGTGATCACGGAGATTGGCAAGCAGCTTTGTGTAAACGTTGATGCATATAATGCAATAACTTCTGATCTAGCTTGGATTGGTCGCCATATAGAAGGATTGATTTCGAAAACCAAAATATCCAGACTAGGTATTTCAGGGATTACTGGTATAATTTATAGGAGATGACCAAGGATGAGCGAGGCTAGAAACAAACTATTTATTTTGATGCTTCTTTCTGTAACATATGAGGGTGCAGCCCGTATCAGAGAGATCCAAAGTAGGACATGGTCATAGAAAGAGGCACTGATCCAAGCCAAACGAGTTTCTAGCAGCAACAGCATAGTTAGTCAAATAATAATAATAATAATAAATATAAAATATAAAAAAATGAAAGAGTTGGTAACCTCTTGAGTTGCCCTACTATCCGGATTGATCACTTACCACCATTAGAGCCAAAATGGATCAAATATTAGTATATTCATATGTTTTTTATTTATCGAATTTGGATATAAATATCAATCTCTTGCTAAAATATGAAGACAGATGTGACTTTCATTTTAGAAATGTACACATTTGTTTAAAAAAAAATATGTATATAGATATAAATTAGTTATGTAAATATGTAAATTTACTAGAAGTAACAATTGGGCATTTGCCATGCACATTTAAGAAAATTATATATAATTTTAAATTATATCATACATAAATTGTAAAGAGAATGCTGAAATCTTTTATATTTTTTCCTTGCTTTATTTTCAATATAATCTAGGTTAGATATATTTATATTCTAATGATGAAGGCCCAAACAATGTAAAGCAAGACAATAGACTAGTTTAATTGATCATGCCCTTGTAGTCTTTCATCTAACTAAAGTATTTTGGGCTTTTCTGTTTTCCCTATTAAAGTCAAGTGAAATCTTCTATCCCCTCTGCTAGCCTAGATAAGATCATCCTACTTGCATATTTTTCTATTTCTACTTAAAAATATAATGTTGGCACCTGCATGGCCTAGTAAGACCTTGCCAAATTTTGGGTTAGTTTATTGTACACATGCAATACACATTTTTGTTTTGCTTGTTATGTAAGCATAACATACATAACTGATGATTCTTAGCTCTTTTTATTGTAAGACTATAATTTTTTTTTATACTGCAGACTTAAAGAAATATTTCTTCTCATATTAGAAAATCATTGGATGGATAGAGAAATATTTTCATAAAAATGTGTAACATAATTATATCATTAAATCTGCCTCATGAGATATTGGAGGAAAATAAAAAAGTATTCGGAAAAAAGAATTTTATTATTTAAACTAGGACTAAAGTTAATTTGAAAATATAGCCGTCATGTTTCATTTATTGTAAAAATATGCTATAAATGGACTGGAGATTTTATTATATAAGGATACTCGAAGAGATTTGAAATGCATAACATTGATTTTTTGGATTAAATATTAACACCATAAGTACATGAAATTTTATTAAAACAACTTTCAATGTTATTTCATAATTATATTTTTTTAAATTATAATTAAATTCAAAGCGTTACGAATCCTTCACATATGGAAAGTGATTGTTACCTGTGGTCATGAATTGTTGTAGGAGTTTTGAAAAATATATTAATATTGATTATTGTATTAGTATATTATCATATTTCTTATTTAGTAATTATAATTATTTAGAACTTAATGTATTTGTGTAATATATCTAATGCAGGAGATATGTCATATGTTTAGTCCAAGAGAAATAAAAACGATGTTGATTCCTAACAAGATTGAAGGCCACATAAAAACAATACAATTGACAAGAAGCAGGTTGTTTTTGTTTCTATTGACAATTTAATTTTGAATATTACTGAATATAATATATTTTTTCTCTCTAATATCCTAACCAAATAAAAAAAATCAGCAAAAACAATGTATGCTTTCATATAGCCAACTATAAAGCCTTACTCATTTCTTTTCCCACTTCTTCCCGTGCTATTCTCCTTCTCTCTTCTCCGCACTATATATTGCAAATGATTAGGTCGGACCAGCTATGGTTGAAGCTAACCCAACCTAACTACCCTTTGACTCATGGTTTTGGACAAAAGTCCAACCCTTTCATTGACCATGTAGGGTCAAGGTGGGCCACGAAAAATCTTTTTGTACCCAATGAATCAGCTCAGTTGTGTCAGGGTTAAGGATGATCCAATCCTAATCGAAAAGATTTGGGTCTAGGTTGGAGCTGCATTGGATGGCATTTGATATTAGATCGAGCATTTAATAACTAAAATCATAATGATTAGTAGTCAAATATAAAAATAAAATTAACAAATCTGATTTTATCCAAAAAAAGTAAATGATTAATAAACTTGAGAATATTGGACATAAATATTGATTAAGACAAATAATGAATGTTTAAATACATCAGAAAGATAGATTAGATCAGTTAAGAATCCACGTCATAAATTGGAAAATGATGTTATTAATTCCCTGTGATTCTGATTTCCAGATCAGGCCACATCTAGCCCAAGTCAATACATTTTGGATGGACCCCAAAAATACCTAGATAACTCGCCGATTGATCTAGGTTGAGTTGAAAATTACAAAACCCAAATCCAAACTGGTTTCCGAAACATGAAGCAAACTTGTCAAACATGTCTTTAAAATTGGATCAGACCGGGCTTGATCCAACTTGATCAAATCATAGTGCTGCTCAAAACATTCCAATTGTAGCACGGCAAACTCCACCTATCAACCTGCTTTCTTCATCCTTGGCTACTCCGAATCCACCCTTGAAGATGACACCAATTACCAATTTAAAACTCTTGGCAGCAACGAATGCCTGCCTGCGCCTTCAATCTGTTAGGACTTCAACACCCACTGCCCCAAGTCCAACGACCTGTTAGTGCCTACCTGCATAAACAATAATTTATTGTACACCGCATGCGGCATAGAAAAAATACATCATCCTATCTGATTGGGTCACATAGCCACCACTTTCCAACGTACATTTAATGCTTGCAATTCTGCTATTTTATTTAAAATTTTGAATGATAAAAATAGCTCTCATCATTTGAAAAAATTATAATATTTCATGGTTATATTATGATATCCTGCGGTCAAATTATAACTTACTGCATACTGAAAGTCATAGTTTAGCCATAAGAAGTCATTAAGAATAGTAAAGCATCTTTATTATTTAAAAATTTCATAAATTTTTAATGACGAAATGTAACACCCGGTCTGTTGGGCCTTAAACCCAAAAGTCCAAAAAAAAATAAAAATAAAAAATAAAAATTTGAAGAAGACTCCGGCAGGGAGTCTTCTTCCACTGCCGACGACTCCTAACCGGAGTCAGAAATGCCCACCGAGGAGGAGTCAAACTCTTCCTCTCCGACTCTATTTAAGGGGGGACCCTTCCCCCTTCCTCCCACCAAGAAGTCTCGAAGTGAAATAGCGAGGATCGCTGAAAATCGCTCGCGAAAGCCATCACCGTGCTCGCCGCAATTCCTCACCAGAGAGGTCATCGGAGTTCGAGGTAAGCTGCAATCTCTCTTCCTCTCTTCTCTCCCTTCCTTCCCTTACCAGTGTGCACGGTCGCTGGCAACCGGAGTCACCGAATTTTGCCTAGGAAGACAGCCCTTGTTCCATCCCTTTTTTCTTGGTTTTCCGACACCGATGGTCACCACCGACCGCCGACTTTGGGTTCTTTTGGGCCGCTCCATCGACACCTCCTACCGCCAGCCACCGCCGTGCCGACTGCGGCCCTGCATGGCCGATCAAAGGGAGGGGACCATTTGGTCCTTTTTTTCACCCAAAGAGGGCCACGGGAAAAAGAAAGGAAAAGAAAAAGAAAAAAAAAGAGAAAAGAGAAAAGAAAAGAAAAAAGAAAAAAAAAAGAGAGAATTTTCTCTCTCCTCTCTCCCTTCTCCCCACTTTGTCCCTCTTTCCCTCTCTTCTCTCTCCATTTTATCTCTCTACTTTCTCTCTCTAAATATTTTCTCTTTTCTCCTTTCTCTCTCTAAAAAAGATCTATAGATCTCGTATCATGCCATCTTTTTTTTTCTAGGTATCCGTGATCCCGAATCGATTCAGTGCTCAGATGGTCTATTGGACTGGTCATCCAATCAACACTTTCTATTATTATTAAATTTTATTGAATATATAGAATGAAAATTAATCCTGATTTAATATTTTAAATAGAATTATCTGATTTATTTAAAAAAAATTAAAGATCTAGGATGATCGAGGTAAGTAGATCTTATGCTCCTTATTATTTTTAAATGATCATATTTCTATGCAAAGAATTGTTATCGATGAAATCATATTTTTTATAAATTAAGGATCAGCATATGTGAAGTTAAAAAAAAATATATTTTATTATGAGCATAGATTTTATGGATATATTTTATGAAAATAGTATGATTATGAAGCATAAATTTTATTTTTTTTCCATCTATGTATATGTATGTTTTAAGAAAAAGATATAATGATTTCAAAAGCTCTCAGAAAGCTATGAATGAATCCCTTTGGGAAGGTCGACATCTGGAGCTAGCATCCATATGAAATATGATCTTGCCAACGAATATAAGTTGGCACACGAAATAAGAACTCTGTCGATTAAGAACACTGATCCTGTCACAAATATAAAGTAACCATAGACGAATATCTGTTAGCAAGATTTGAAAATATGACATGGACACATGACAAGAATGATTTTTAAAACATGTTTACGAAATGCTCATGATTTATGCATGTATGATTAGTTTATCACTTATTTTGTTATATGCTCTATGAAATACTTTATTTTATATTATTTATTATTTTTTAAATATTATATTATCATAAAAAACTTATGCTGGATCTGATAAGGAAGTGTAGGTTCTACTTACTGGACTATTTTAGCTCATATTCTTTTTGTTTTCTTTTTGTTTATATCGAGGAACAAGGTTAGGACCGGCAAAGAAAATTCAGATTTGAAGATCTGCGATGCAAGCTTAAAAATTTTGTAGATAAAGTTTAGATATATGATGATCATGAACTTATAGTAAATAATTATGGATTTTGAGATATAGATTTGTATTTGATTTTGGATTTAGATGCTCTGAACCAATATTGGTTTAATTATTTGATGAATAATAAAATTGAATCTTTTATTTGATTGATTTTAGATGATTCTAATGGATTGACTTCGTGTTATCGTGGGTCCTATCCCTCGGTAGCATGGTCGTGTTATGTCCCGAATTTAAAGTGTGACATTTAATGGTATCAGAGTAATAGGTTTGATCATGGGTAGACTTAAAAGTCTAAAAATGGATAGATAGATCTCGTTTAGCTAGATCATTTTTAATTGAATAAGAATAGATAAATTTCTTTTTAAAGCTTCTATTGCTCATTTAAGAAAGTTTATTAATACTAGTATTTTTAGGTGGCGATGCGCAACAGAGGGAATGAAGTCTTGACAAATCCTGTCAATAGAAAGAGAGAAGCAAGAAGAACTATGAGGAGAGATGCTAATCAGTTGGCTGAGCATGCTCCTAATGCACCAGCCACTCAGGCTGACATTGCTGAAGTATGTCAAGTGGTGACTCAGCTTATTCAGCAATAATAGCAGATACAAACTGCTCCTCAACCTGCACCATCTTTAGAGTCATATTATGAGAAGTTTAGAAGGCTTAATCCACCACTATTTGAGGGTGGACCTGACTCTTTAGTTGCAGAGACATGGATTCGAGAGATGGAAAAGATGTTTGATGTCTTACAGTATCCCAAGAACGTGAAGGTCAGATTAGCCGTGCCTATGTTAAAAGAGAATGCTGAGTTTTGGTAGACCGCAATAAAAGTTGCCTATGAGAATAATAATGACCAGCCCACTTGGAAGAGGTTCAAAAAGATATTTTATGACCAATACTTCTCCGGGACAATGAGATTAGTAAAGAAAAATGAGTTCTTGACTTTGAGGCAAAAAGATGAAATGACAGTATTAGAGTATGCAAATAAATTCAATGAGTTAGGCCGTTTCTGCCCCCAGCTTATGGAGTCCGAAAGGAGCAAAGCTAATAGATTTGAGCAAGGATTAAGATATGAGATTCGATCTCGATTTGCTTCTCACATTTTTAATGATTATAAAGATGTGTTAGAATGAGCTTTGAAAGTAGAATCAGAGATAAAAAGATTAGAACAGGAGAGGAGTAACAAAAAGAGATCGAGACTAATAGAAAATTTAAATAATCAACAGAAAAATTTTACTAATATTGCAGAGAATAATAAAGAAGCTATGATCTGTGACTATTATGATAAAAATCATTATGGACCTTATCTCAAAAAACTAGGAGCATGTTTTTCATGCAGCAGAATAAGACATATGGCACGAGATTGTCCTATTAAGAAAAAGAATAGTGCAAAGACTTTCAAGCTAGCAGATCAGAAACAACAAGAAAATACACGGATGTCCGCTTTGACCCAACAAGGTGTCAGTACAAGCAATCAAGTAGTTTCAGGTACCATTCTAGTTATCCCGTAGATGCTCATATGCTATTTGATTATGAATTTGTTCATTCCTTTACATCATTTGAAAAAAAAATTAAAATTAAATTATCTCATTTTAAATTTTAAAAAAAAAAGCTAGGATTGATAGAATCTGATTTAAGAGTATAGTAAAGATAGTATAAAGATTAAGATCCTTATTGGTAAAAGAGTAAAGATATATCAAATTTTGAGGATGAAATTTATTTTTAGGAGGGAAGAATGTAACACCCGGCCTATTGAGCCTTAAACCCAAAAGTCCAAAAAAAATAATAATAATAAAATAAAAATTTGAAGAAGACTCCCGCAGGAAGTCTTCTTCCACCGTCGATGACTCCTAATCGGAGTCGGAAAAGCCTATCGGAGAGGAGTCAAACTCCTCCCCTTCGACTCTATTTAAGGGGGGGACCCTTCTCTCTTCCTCCCACCAAGAAGTCTCGAAGCGAAACTGTGAGGATGGTCAGAAATCACTCGCAGAAGCTGTCACCGTGCTCGCCGCAATTCCTCATCGGAGAGGTCATCAGAGTTTGAGGTAAGCCGCAATCTCTCTTCCTCTCTTCTCTCCCTTCCTTTCCTTACCAGTGTGCACAGTCGCCGGCGATCAGAGTCGTCGAATTTTGCCTATGAAGATAGTCCCTATTCCAGCCCTTTTTTCTTAATTTTTCGACACCGGTGGTCACCGCCGACCGTCGGCTTTGGATTCCTCTGGATCGCTCCATCGACACCTCCTACTGTCGGCCACCGTCGTGCCGGTTGCAGCCTTGGATGGCCAATCAAAGGGAGGGGACCATTCGGTCCCCTGTTTCACCCAAAGAGGGCCACGGGAAGAAGAAAGGAAAAGAAAAAGAAAAAAAAAGGAAAAGAGAAAAAAAAAAAGAAAAAAAAAAGAGAGAATTTTCTCTTTCCTCTCTCCCCTCTTTGTCCCTCTCTTCTCTCTCCACTTTATCTCTCTCTACTTTCTCTCTCTAGAATTTTTACTCTTTAAATATTTTCTCTCTCCTCTTTTATCTCTCTAAAAAAGATCTATAGATCATGTATCATGCCATCTTTTTTTTTTCTAGGGACCTATGATCCCGAATTGATTCAGTGCCCAGGTGGTCTATCGGACTGGTCACCCAATCAACCACTTTCTATTATTATGAAATTTTATTGAATATATGGAATAAAAATTGATCCTGATTTAATATTTTAAATAAGATTATCTGGTTCATTTAACGAAGACTAAAGATCTAGGACGATCGAGGTAAGTAGATCTTATGCTCCTTATTTATTTTTAAATAATCATATTTCTATGTAAAGGATTGTTATTGATGAAATCATATTTTTCATAAATTAAGGATCAGCATATGTGAAGTCAAAAAAATCATGTTTTATTATGAGCATAGATTTCATGAATGTATTTTATGAAAATAGCATGATTATGAAGTATTAATTTTATTATTTTTTCATCTATATATACGTTTATTTTAAGAAAAAGATATAATGATTTCAAAGACTCTCAGATAGCTATGAACGAATTCCTTCGGAAAAGTCGACATCCGGAGCTAGCATTCATATGAAACATGGCCCTGCCAGCGAGTATAAAGTTGGCACACGAAACAAGAACTTTGTCGATTAAGAACACTGATCCTATCACAGGTATAAAGTGACCATAGATGAATATTTGTGAGCAAGATTTGAAAAACATGGACACATGACAAGAATGATTTTCAAAATATATTGTGAAATGTTCATGATTTATGCATGCATGATTGGTTTATCACTTATTTTATTATATACTCTATGAAATATTTTATTTTGTATTATCTGTTATTTTTTAAATATTGTATTATCATAAAAAATTTATGCTAGATCCGATAAAAAAGTGTAGGTTCTACTTACTGGGCTAGTGTAGCTCATATTCTTTTTATTTTCTTTTTGTTTGTACAGAGGAATAAGGTTAGGACTGACAAAGAAAATTTAGATTTAGAGATCTGCGATGCAAGCTTGAAAATTTTATAGATGAAGTTTAGATATATAATGATCACGAACTTATAGTAAATAATTATAGATTTTGAGATATAGATTTGTATTTGATTTTGAATTTAGATACTCTAAACTAATATTGATTTAATTATTTGATGAATAATAGAATTGAATCTTTTATTTCATAGATTTTAGATGATTCTGATGGATTGACTTCGTGTTATCGTGGGCCCTATCCCTCAGTAGCATGGCTGTATTATGTCCCGATTTGGGGCGTAACATTTAATGGTATCAGAGTAATAGATTTGATCATGGGTAGACTTAAAAGTCTAGAAAAGAGTAGATAGATCTTGTTTAGCTAGATTATATCTAATTGAATAAAAATAGATAATTTTTTTTTAAAAAATTTTGTTACTCATTTAAGGAAGTTAATTAATGCTAGTATTTTTAGGTAGCGATAAGCAACAAAGAGAATGAAGTCTTGACAAATCTTGTTAATAAAAAGAGAGGAGCAAGAAGAACTATGAGGAGAGATGCTAACCCGTCAGCTGAGCATGCTCCTAATGCACCAACCACTCAGGCTGATATTGCTGGAGTATGTCAAGTGGTGGCTCAGCTTATTCAGCAACAACAGCAGACACAAGCTGCTCCTCAACCTGCACCATCTTTAGAGTCATATTATGAGAGGTTTAGAAGGCTTAATCCATCACTGTTTGAGGGTGGATCTGACCCTCTAGTTGCAGAGACATGGATTCGAGAGATGAAAAAAATGTTTGATGCCTTGCAGTATTTCAAGAACGTGAAGGTCAGATTAGCTGTGCCTATGTTAAAAAGAAATGCTGAGTTTTGATGGACCGCAATAAAAACTGTCTATGGAAATAATAATGATCAACCCACTTGGAAGGAGTTCAAAAAGATATTTATGACCAATACTTCTCCGGGACAATGAGATTAGTAAAGGAGAATGAGTTCTTGGCTTTGAGGCAAAAAGATGAAATGACAGTATTAGAGTATGTAAATAAATTCAATGAGTTAGGCCGTTTCTGCCCCCAACTTGTGGAGTTCGAAAGGAGTAAAGCTAATAGATCTGAGCAATGATTAAGATATAGGATTCGATCTCGATTGTCTTCTCACATTTTTAATGATTATAAAGATGTGTTAGAATGAGCTTTGAAAGTAGAATTAGAGATAAAAAGATTAGAATAGGAGATAAGTAACAAAAAGAGATCGAGACTAACAAAAAATTTAGATGATCAACAGAAAAATTCTACTAATATTGTAGAGAATAATAAAGAAGCTATGATCTGTGAATATTGTGGTAAAAATCATTATGGACCTTGTCTCAAAAAGCTGAAAGTATGTTTTTCATGCGGCAGAATAGGATATATGGTGCGAGATTATCCTATTAAGAAAAAGGATAATACAAAGACTTCCAAGCTAGCAGATCAGAAACAACAAGAAAATGCACGGATGTGCGTTTTGACCCAACGAGGTGTCAGTACAAGCTATCAAGTAGTTTCAGGTACCATTCTAGTTACCCCGTAGATGCTTATATGCTATTTGATTATGAATTTTCTCATTCCTTTACATCTTTCAAAAAAAAATCAAAATTAAATTATCTCATTTTAAATTAAAAAAAAATTAGGATTGATAGAACCTGATTTAAGAGTATAGTAAAGATAGTATAAAGATTAAGATCCTTATTGGTAAAAGAGTGAGGATATATCAAATTTCGAGGATAAAATTTATTTTTAGGAGGGAAGAATATAACACCCAGCCTATTGGGCCTTAAACCCAAAAGTCCAAAAAAAATAATAAAATAAAAATAAAAATTTGAAGAAGACTCCCACAGGGAGTCTTCTTCCACCGCCGACGACTCTAAATCAGAGTCAGAAAAGCCCGTCGGGGAGGAGTCAAACTCCTCCCCTCCGACTCTGTTTAAAGGGGGACCCTTCCCCCTTCCTCCCACCAAGAAGTCTCGAAACGAAATAGCGAGGATCATCGAAAATCACTTGCGGAAGCCATCACCATGCTCGCCGCAATTCCTCGCTAGAGAGGTCATCGGAGTTTGAGGTAAGCCGCAATCTCTCTTCCTCTCTTCTCTCCCTTTCTTTCCTTATCGATGTGCACGATCGTCGGTGACCAGAGTCACCGTATTTTGCCTAGGAAGACAGCCCCTGTTCCATCCCTTTTTTCTTGATTTTTCGGCATTGGTGGTCACCGCTGACCATCGGCTTTGGATTCCTCTAAGCCACTCCATCGACACCTCCTGCTGCCAGCCACCACCGTGTCAGCTGCGGCCCTAGATGGCCGATCAAAGGGAGGGGACCATTCGGTCCCCTGTTTCACCCAAACAGGACCACGGGAAGAAGAAAGGAAAAGAAAAAGAAAAAAAAAGGAAAAGGGAAAAGAAAAGAAAAAAGAAAGAAAAAAAAAGAGAGAATTTTTTCTCTCCTCTCTCCCCTCTTTGTCCCTCTTTTCCTCTCTTCTCTCTCCACTTTATCTCTCTACTTTCTCTCTCCAAAATTTTTTTCTCTAAATTTTTTTTCTCTCCTCCTTTCTCTCTCTAAGAAAGACCTATAGATCTTGTATCATGCTATCTTTTCTTTTCCTAGGGACCTATGATCCCGAATCGATTCAATGCCCAGATGGTCTATCGGACTGGTCACCCAATCAACCACTTTCTATTATTATTAAATTTTATTGAATATATAGAATAAAAATTGATCCTGATTTAATATTTTAAATAAGATTATCTGATTCATTTAAAGAAGACTAAAGATCTAGGATGATCGAGATAAGTAGATCTTATGCTCTTTATTTATTTTTAAATGATCATATTTCTATGCAAAGAATTGTTATTGATGAAATCATATTTTTTATAAATTAAGGATCAGCATATATGAAGTCAAAAAAATTATGTTTTATTATGAGCACAGATTTTATGAATGTATTTTATGAAAATAGCATGATTATGAAGTATGAATTTCATTATTTTTTCCATCTATGTATACGTATGTTTTAAGAGAAAGATATAATGATTTTAAAGACTCTCAGATAGCTATGAACGAATTTCTTCGGAAAGATCGATATCCGGAGCTAGCATCTACATAAAACATGACCCTGCCAGCGGGTATAACATTAGCACACAAAATAAGAACTCTGTCGATTAAGAATACTGACCCTATCATGGGTATAAAGTGACCATAGACGAATATCTGTGAGCAAGATTTGAAAACATGATATGGACACATGCAAAGAATGATTTTCAAAATATGCTGATGAAATATTCATGATTTATGCATGCATGATTGATCTATCACTTATTTTATTATATGCTTTATGAAATATTTTATTTTGTATTATCTGTTATTTTCTAAATATTACATTATCATAAAAAACTTATGCTAGATCCGATAAGAAAGTGTAGGTTCTACTTACTGGGCTAATGTAGCTCATATTTTTTTTATTTTTTTTTATTTGTACAAAGGAATAAGGTTAGGACCGATAAAAGAAATTCAGATTTGGAGATCTGCGATGCAAGCTTGAAAATTTTATAGATGAAGTTTAGATATATGATGATCACAAACTTATAGTAAATAATTATAGATTTTAAGATATAGATTTATATTTGATTATAGATTTAGATGTTCTGAATCAATATTGATTTAATTATTTGATGAATAATAGAATTGAATCTTTTATTTGATAAATTTTAAATAATTCTGATGGATTGGCTTTGTGTTATAGTGGGCCCTATCTCTCAGTGAAGCGAAAATTCAGTGCAGGGGCAAAATGATAATTTTAAAACTTTTTTAAAATTATTATTTTACAGCAGAATTATTAATTAATCTTATTAATTAATACTAATTAACCCTACACTAGGATCTAAATATGATACAACAGCATGCATTTAAATTTGAAATTCAAATTTGAAACAGTAAACTTTTTACTGTACTGTGTTCAGAATACATCACCTTTTGCGAGTAGTCGATCACCGTAATCTGATCACCATCGGGGGGCTCTGATCATCACGTTGTAGCCACACTAGTGTCTGGCCTCTATGGATCATCCACATGAAGTTTTCGTTTGATCGGCTCCTCACGAATGCTAGTTCGTGATTTCACCCTTTTGATGGCTGATGTTGATCGAACTCCTTCGATCGATGTGTGCCGACTCCTCGAATGCTCTAGATCGTCTGCACGATTGGTTGAGAGGCTGATGGATCTCTCTCTAAAATTTGGTGGACTCACAACACTCGTAGCACACCAATCTCACTTTTCGAACCCTAGGTAGAAACCCTAGGGTACACACCAAAAATCCTGCGCCCACTTCTCTATCCTTTTTCTCTTCTCTCGGTAAATTTTGAACACTTCAAAATTTTTTCAGAACCTCCCCACACCCCTTATCTCTTCTTTCTTTCATTGCCCACCCCCCCTCCCTTCTCATTTTATAAAACATTGTAAGAGATGTTGAAAGCGTGTGAGTGGATAAGAAGAGGTGGTTGCTCACTTAAATTCAAATCAAATTTGAATTCAAGTGTCAACCAATCTTAATCTCATCCATTTGTGCGAGAAAGAAGAGATGGCGTGGCCTTTTTTTTCTTTTTTTTGTGCATGGAGACTTTCACGAGAAACTATTTCTCGTGTGGAATATGGGGCACACAAAAGAGGATAAGCTGGCGCATGGTTATTTGGTTATCCATTCAAATCCAAAACCCCTTTGAATTTGGATGGGTAACAAACCAAGTTAATCCAAATAATTGGTGCATAGAAACATGGGCGTGAGAGAGCTTTGCGTGGGAGAAGATTCACGAGAAAATTTCTTCTTGTGAATTCAAATGGGCGCAAGAAAGTTGGGTGGCGCAAGGAATTTAAAACAAGGTGGTTTGATTCAAATTGAGCCAACCTAATTAAAATAGGTTAAGCACAATTAGACCAGATTAAACCCAACACAATTAGGCTTAATTAGGCTCAATAAAATTCTAATCAAATCAGGAATTAATTAAGCCTAACCCCAGATCAAATCAGGGACTAAACCATCTTAGCGATTAGATCAACACTTAACCTAATCGGGTCAATCCAAACTGAATCCAATTTAATTGGACTTGATCTAAAAATAATTACTCAATCAAATTGAGTTAATTAGCGATCAAATCACTAATTAAACCTCTCATAAATATTAAGTCCAAATCCGATGGACAGTTAGGCATCAGAGACCATTGATATGAAACCCTGATCAAAGAGTTCAAATTTCAAATTTAAAATTTGAAATTCAAAATTTTGACCCCGATACCCAAAATGTGTGGAACTCATAATCAGAGAATCTTAATTCTCAATCATAGAGTCCCAGACACATAAGACTTATAATCAGCCATCAGATCAGAAAGGAACCTCTAATGTGTGTGACCCCGCAGGTTCGAACCTAAGCCGGTAGCACAGGAACCAATTCCTGTACTAATCGAAGTGACCATCTAGCAATGGTACCCGATGATCGGATAGGTCAAATAGTCGCAAACGCAACATTCAGAACCTACGTGAATATGGTTATCATATAATTCATCCCTTTTGACCCCTATGTTTAGGACGACTCAGGGTTAAACTGTCAACCCTGATGAGATCATCCGAATCGTGCTCAACTCAATTAGTCCTGTGACTCCTCACTAGGACTACCCAGGCCAAGATTTTGCTAAATTGAAATACGACTGTACACAGCTCCTAAACTGGAGTGGTCAATCCCATCTTGACACACGCACCGACAAGTCAAGTACTTGACTACACCCAGCAGCCTTCCGTCACTGAATTAAAAATTCAGGTAGTCCAGTGCCTAAGTGCAGTGAGTTGCTTGCAAGTCATCATGGCGGTCTCAGGTCGGAGGGACATTTATATCCATATCTCATCGGAGCAAATCTTGACAGCAGAAATAGCTTCGGAGTCGGTCACGTTCAGTGCGGATGTACCATTATATCTCACCTGTATGTCATACCAGTGTCTCCACACTCCTTGGTTATGAGGACAACCAACCCATATGGCACACAACGACCTATGCTCGATAAACGTTGTCATCCTTGGTAACAACGTATCATTTGATCGCGAATAGGTTTAAGGACTAAGAGACAAATCCTCCTTTGTCGAGTCTAAATAGTCCTAAGGACTTCACCACAACACAGGAGTTCATTAGAAGATGAAACATTTGTGATGAAAAAATGTCAAAATAACTTTTATTTATTTATAATTCATGTACTAATACAAAAGGAGCACAACCGTCAACAGGCTGACGATTGGCTTTGGGACACTATTCCCAACAATCTCCCACTTGGCCTAAAGCCAATCGGTGCAGTATCTAATACCCATCTTCGACTTGTAGTCGTTGAACTCCTTCACCGCAATGGCTTTAGTGAATGGGTCGGCCAGATTCTCCTTTCCGTCGATCTTCTGAAGGTCAACATCACCTCGATCCACGATCTCCGGATGAGATGGTAGCGGCGCAGAATATGCTTCGTCTGCTGGTGTGCCTTCGGTTCCTTCGCCTGAGCAATGGCTCCAGAGCTATCACAGTAGAGCAAAACTGGACCAACAAGGGAGGGTGCTACTTCGAGCTCGATGATAAATTTTCTCAGCCACACCGCTTCTTTGGCAGCATCTGATGCAGCAATATACTCCGCCTCGCATACTGAATCAGCCACAGTGTGCTGCTTGAAACTCTTCCAGCAGACAGCCCCACCATTAAGGGTAAAAATAAATCCTGACACACTCTTGCTGTCATCGCGATCAGATTGGAAACTAGAGTCTGTAAACCCTATAAGTCTCAAGTCGATTCACCATATACAAGCCACTGGTTTTAGTATTTCTTAAATACTTTAGGATGGTTTTAACAACCTTCCAGTGATTCTCCCCTGGATCAGATTGGTATCTACTCACTACCCTAGTGAGTATGCCACATCTGATCGTGTACATGTATGGCGTACATGATAGATCCCACTGCCGAAGCATATGAAATCCTACCATACGCTCTCTCTCTTGAGTGTTGTCAGACAATCTTTTCGAGAGAGAAATTCCATGGCCTATCGGTAGATAGCCTTTCTTGAAATTCTCCATGCTGAACCTTTTCAGCATAGTATCAATGTACGTGGACTGGATAAGCCAAGCAACCTTTTGATCTATCCCTATAGATCCTCATCCCTAGGATGTAGGAAGCTTCTCCCAGATCCTTCATGGAGAACTGTGACGATAGCCAAATCTTTATTCCCTGTAATACAGGACATCATTCCCGATTAAAGAATGTCATCCACATACAATACAAGAAATACTACTACTGGACCATTAGCCCACTTATAAATGCAGGGCTCTTCTCCGTTCTTAACGAAGCCATACGTTTTGATCGTCCTATCAAAATATGTTCCAACTCCGAGATGCCTGCTTAAGTCCATAAATGGACCTTTGTAGCTTGCATACTTAGACTCATCTGTGGATGTGAACCCTTCAGGTTGTATCATATACACCTCTTCGTCCAGCTCTCCATTTAGGAAAGCTGTCTTCACATCCATCTGCCAGATTTCATAGTCTAGATGGGCAGCTATCGCAAGCATAATCCGAATGGATTTGAGCATTGTCACAGGAGAAAAGTCTCGTCATAGTCTATACCATAACGTTGACGATATCCCTTGCAACCAGACGGGCTTTATAGGTCTCCACCTTTCGTCTGCGCCCCTCTTCCTCTTGAAGACCCACTTACACCCTATGGGTTTCACTCCTTCGGGTGAGTCAACCAATGTCCACACATCGTTGACCTTCATGGACTCCATTTCGATTTCATGGCCTCTAGCCATTTCTCAGAGTCAGGTCTCTGCATTCATCCATGTAGGTGATCGGATCCTCATCATTTTCATCAAGTTCGACAGGATCGCCATCTCGGACCAAGAAACCATAGTATCTGTCCGGTTGATGTGGTACTCTACCAGACCGCCTTAAGGGTGCATAATCAATGGGCTCCGGATCTGATCTAATCAAATCCGGTTAGGTTCAGTAACATGTGTCGTTTTTCACCTGTCGAACTTCGTCAAGTTCGACCTTAGAGGCAACAGTTCCTTCACTAAGGAACTCCTTTTCTAAAAAGATTGCCTTAAGGCTGACAAACACCTTTTGCTCATCAGCAAGGTAGAAATAATACCCTTTGGTCTCTTTTGGGTACCCTATAAAATTATACTTGTCAGACCTAGGTCCAAGCTTGTCTGTAATTAAACGTTTAACATAAGCCGGACACCCCCAAACCCTAAGGTGCGAGAGTACTGGCTTACATCCTATCCATATCTCATATGGCGTTTTGGACTACAGACTTACTCGAAACTCTATTTAGAAGGTAACAAGCCGATTCGAGCGATATCCCCAGAGGAAGATCGGCAGACCAGCAAACCCATCATGGATCGAACATGTCCAATAAGGTCGATTCCTCCTTTCAGACATCCATTATACTGTGGTGTTCCAAGAGGAGTCCACTGAGAGAGAATCTCATTCTCCCCTAGATACGTCAGAAACTCATTGGAAAGGTATTCACCTCCTCGATCAGATCGAAGAATTTTAATACACTTTCCAGTTTATTTTTCTACCTCATTTCGAAATAGTTTGAACATTTCAAACGACTCGACTTATGCTTCATTAAGTAGACATACCCATACCTCGATAGGTCGTCTGTGAAGGTTATGAAGTAGAAATATCTACCTCTTGCACTTGAGCTCATAGGTCCACATACATCAGAATGTACCAGACCCAAGAGTTCACTGGCTCGCTCACCTTTTTCAGTAAAAGGTGACTTGATCATCTTTCAAGAAGATAAGACTCACAGGTTGAAAGTGATTCACAATCACCAAGTTCAAGAATTCCTTCTTGAGCCAACTGTTTATCCTGTTCTTATTGATATGACCTAGCCTACAGTGCCAAAGTAGACTTCTAATACATTATCTATTCTAGGGCGTTTATCGAAGTTTTGAACCACATTAACAGGCTGTGATAGTAAGTAAATTCTATTATTTAATTATCCAACAAAATTGTAACACCATTCAAAATGATATTGCAAATATATTTTTTTTATTAAAAAATCATAACCGTACATGGCTAAAAGGCCTACAGAAATAATATTTAATAAAAACTTAGACAATAGTGACATTCACTCAGAATTAATTACGAAATTGATTACAAGACTCATGATTCTAAAGCTAAAACTGAACTTTGCTTCCATCTCAACGTTCAGGAACCTCTCGCCTTCATCAAATCTCCTATGACCTGCAGACCCTGCATCGAATTACAAATATGATAAGGGCTTCCGGTATCTAATACCCAGGTAGTAGTATCACAAATGAAAAAGTTGCAATGAGTTATCATATAATTACCTTGCTTCTTTTTCGGCCTGTTCGGATCCAGGGAGCAATGTATTGAGGACAGTTCCTCTTCCAATGCCCCTGCTTCTTGCAAAAGAAGCACTCCGCCTGGCTCTAGTAGGCTTGCACTTCTTGGTCTGACCCTGTGCAACCATCCCAGTATGAGGCTGACCTTCTTGTTCTTCTTCTTCTTGTTCTTCTTCCCCTTCCCAAAGGTCGACGACGAGAAGAAGACCCTCCCACTACATTCACCGACTCCTTATGGAGCTGGTGATCCTTCTCAAAGTTCTGCAGCAACCCCAACAACCCGTGGTAGTTTACTGCAGGCTTTGTCATTCGAAAATGAGTAAGGAATGGGAGGAAGGACTTGGGCAAGGAATTAAGGATCGCATCCTTATCGAGCTGCTCGTAAGAGAAAACCCAATTTGCTTGGCGCTCAATCATCTCGATCATGTACAGTACATGATAATGACCGAGGCCCCATCCCTCATCCGAGCATTGAAAATGGCACAACTAGTTTTGTGCCTTTCAACGTCGTCAGGCGTGCCAAAGAGTCGTTCAATATTTGAAGCATCTCCTGTGGCTGGGCGTTCTCAAACCTGTGGCTGAACTCGTCATTCATTGCTGCTAGCATAATACATCGGACGGTAGTGCGGTCATTGAGCCACTTCTGGTAAGTGTCTCGGATCGCCTTACTAGCGTTCAGAGCTGGCTCCTCAGGTGCTGGATCCGTTACTACATAAAGATCCACTCATGCTCAAGGATGATTTTCAATTTTCGATACCAGCTATCGAAATTAGGTCCCATGAGCTTGTCATTATCTAATAATGACCGGAGCGACAGGGTAGTGGCCATAGCTGTATAAAGAAAAATCAGACCTCTATTGTACATAAATTAATACTAAAGACTTGGACTTTAGTCTAAAGTTTTTTCCAATATTTTTACGAACTGGTAGCCTCAACCTCCAATTCGAGGAATTACTTTAATTCCTTAATGGGTACTAGAATCCACACAGACTACTCACGAGCCCAACTTTGGTTGGTCAATCCATGTGCATCTATGGGTAGGTTCTTAACCAGTTGTTTCTCTAAACAACTTCTAGTAATTGATTTTGCCCCAGAACCTAATCAGTAGGCTTTGGCCTCCACTGAAAAGATCTGGTTAGGTCCAACCATTAACATGACTTAATTTGGTGAATCAGACCAATAAATGATCAGGTCCGACTTTGGCCGGCCAACCTAACCACCATCAGAAAGACTCAACCAAATTATCATATTATGAATGATAATTCCATTAGCCAATGAGCACCAGGCCTTTGGGCCTCCAATGATCATTGAACTAATGGACTCATTATCACTCACTTAATGGGAGGCATTGACTTAGTTATCATTATAACTTAATCATTTTAGGGACCTAATAATTTTTGAGGATTTTATTAAAGGATAGTAGAGAAGAAATCATCCAGCCAATTTCAATCCTTCCACTGACTTCACCAAGTTAGATTAAAAAGATTTAATTAAAGCTGGCATTAGGAGCACCTAAATCAGTCACACTGATTTACCTAATGACATAGGTGAGCTCTAATCACCAAGTGATCTAATCAAAATCTAACTTACCAGATTGGCCAGGTAAGTGAGATCAGTGGTGGGGATTTGTCATTAACTCGTCAATGATCGAATCAATGCGAGTAGCTCCCGCTTAAGAACCACTGGTCAAAACTGTCGAACTTACCTTAGACACCAATCGGTTCATTAGTTTTAATTTTGATCAACTTAGTAAATAGGGCTCCACCGTGTAGCCATGAATTAAGTCCATCTTGGTCTAGTTAAAGACATGGACCCATTCAACTACAACTATTGAAGTTGAGTCTAGAGTATCCTTGACCTAATCTAATTCAACTTTTGATTAGATTTGATCAATTACTCCATTTAGTCCATTTTTTAAGCTAACCTTAGGTCTAACCCAATTATGGACCTAATTCATCTAACCCATTGACCCACATGTTTATGCAATTGTCTTAGGTCTTAATTCACAATTCTAGACCTACTAGACAATACTTAATTCTTTTAATTAAGTACTTGGGCTGATGGGTCAGGATTTGGCATTTCAAAAATAATTTTCAAATTTTGAAAGATTTTATTTTCTGTTCACCAAATGTGTTGACTCATTTCTCAAATGGGTCAGCACAATTCATAAACAGCAATCCTATTGCTCATTTCATAACAGAAAATAACTCAAAATAAATCATGAATTTTTTTTTAGATCTAATCTAACACATTCATGATAAATTTTATAATTAAGTCCTTTCGCTGCTTCATCGGCATGGGATATAATTGCATCGGCACCCCTACCGCCATAGGAGACCCCATCGAATGGGAAGAGAGGGCCTTTAAACCCTACTTTTCTCCTATGACCGGACGGCCATGGCAACCAACCCAATTAGATTACTTGCTACTTGGATCAAGTATATCTAAATATACCAATTTCAAAATTTAAATTTTGAATTTCAAATTTCAAATTTCAAATTTGAGATTTCAATCAAATTTTAAATTTTGAATTTCCAATCTTTGAATTTTAAATTTTTGAATTTTGAATTTCAAATTTCAAATTTGAAATTTCAAACAAATTTCAAATTTCAAATTTTAAATTTCAATTTTCAAAATTCAAATTTTGAATTTCAAATTTGAAACTTCTAACAAATTTTAAATTTTAAATTTTAAATTTTGAATTTCAAATTTAGAATTTTGAATTTCAAATTTAAACTTATAGATTACA